>NC_133338.1:52943724-53243724 GCF_030506205.2 Paramisgurnus dabryanus
GTTTATACTTTACAGGAAATTGACAACCATTTTTAACACACATAAGCTTCAATAATAAATCCAAAAGGTATACATTTTATAATGCATTTTCTGTAAATCACAGACAGTCTTTTCTAAGTTTATCTAAGCTTTAAGTTTGCAAGCTTTGCCTATGTAATAAAACATGTGTACCTTTTGTGAATAACAGAGAAACCTAGCTGGCAGTGGATTCAAATCAGGGCCATTCATCACACTATTATTAGAAAGGTGTGTCTGTACCTCTGGGTCATCATACGAGCCTCAATGTGTTTCACCGTACTCTGCTTCAGGTCAGATGTGTTGAGGTCAGACGTCCAGACATGACTCTCTGTGTATTGATCTCCTGTGGGGAAGCTCAAAGGTAAAGATCTGAATGAGCTGTGCAGCCAAAGTATGTCTTAGAAAATCCTTAATCTTTCTCTGACTGTGTGTTGCACAAGGATGGTGAAATCAAAATTGGAGTTGTGAAGCTTTTATGCAATGCACGTTAACTTATTTATGAATGTTCAATGCAAAAAATGATTTTCTTACTTATTTTTGAATAGAAAATTTCTTACTTATAGAAAAGTATAGAAAATCTGCCAATGGGGTTTTCTTGAATTTTTTCTTGAATTTTTCTTGAATTAAGTGTTTAAGAAAAATAAAAAATTTACCCCACTGCACAACAAAAAATGATTTTCAAGAAAACATTTTCTTAGTATTTTTGTCTTTTTTTCAGTAAAAATGTCTAAAACTTCTTAAGTTAAGATGCTTTTTTTGATGAGCAAAACAACCCAAGAAAAAAGTGATTTTGTGCATAAAACAAGCAAAAAAAAATCTGCCAATGGGGTAAGCAAATTTTTCTTGAATTTAGTGTTTAAGAAGAATTTTTTTGCTTGTTTTATGCACAAAATCACTTAAATTTCACATTTTTGGTCTAAAAACTAGACTTATTTTCTTGGGTTGTTTTGCTCATCAAGAAAAAGTATCTTAATTTAAGAATTTTTTGATATTTGTACTGAAAACAAGACAAAAATACTAAAAAAAATTTTTCTTAAAAAGTATTTTTTCAGAGTGGCAGGTTTTTTGCTTGTTTTAGCACAAATTTACTTAAATTTTATGTAAGAAAATTTGTGCTTAAAACAAGCAAAAATATTTGCCAATGGGGTAAAAAATCTTGAAATAAGTAAACTTTTTTCTTAAACACCTATTTTAAGAAAAATGTTCTCACCCCATTGGCAGATAAGCACACATTCTCTTAAATTGTATAATAAGTAATTTTGGTCATCAAGAAATTTTAATTTAAGAATTTTTAGATTTTGTACTGAAAACAAGACAAAAATACTAAAGTAAGAAAGTAATTTTGCAGTGTGAAAACCCATGTAAAATCATTTATTTTGTGATTAACTGTTTTCTACATAAAATCATCATACATATGTAACAAACAATCAGTATATAATCTTGATATCTTTGATATTGACTAAGTAAGATAATTTCAATGATTGAAATCAATGATTAAAATCAAACTTTAATGCTACTTATCTCAATATTAAATGATAAGACCTTAACCTTGATTTCACATAGATATATAATCAAGTTTAAATGTATTTTTGTTATGAGAATATGAACCAAAAATTAGGTAAATGCTCATTTTGTTTTAACCAAAAGTAAAAAAAAAAAAAAATTATTTGTACTCAAAGTTAAAAATTAAAATTCATCAAACCTTATAATCTATCCAACCCTGTATGGATCGTCTGTGCACCATAATATTTTGCATGTACTTCCATCACAGTCTTTGTACATTGATAGACGTCAATCATTTACAACATAGCATCTATTATGCGCTTTCAATATTTCTGTGTTTCACTGAGAGTTCACTAAATCCTGTGCATATGGCAGATGTTTAAACACAATTTTACCTTCCTATTAGTTATATTATAGCTCCCTCTGGTGGTTATATCGTGTACAACATTATAGAGCTGCACTTCTGCAAGTAAACCATCTATAAACTGCTCCTTTGACCAAGGGTGTTGCTAGGGTCAGATGATGGGGGGGGGGCTTAGCCCCCTGAGAACATGAAACACAGCGAATATTTTCTTAATATTATTATATTAATTTGAAGAAAAAAAAACATAAAACTGAAAAAGCTTTACTATTTTTTATCCTGATATTTCTTCTTTGCATTTTCTCTACATTCTGTTTTCAACCTGGAAAAATGTTAGCTCGTACAATTTTCAAAAGCCATACCACAAGTGCATTTAAAGACTATATTTTTCATAGACATTGATTTAATTGATTAAAGTTATATCATTTTTACATACATACCCATTGACATTGTAAACTGTGTTAAGTTATTAAGATTTTAAGTACTGATAAATAAGGTTGTTTATTTGGCAGAACCGTTGATTTAATTTTACTTGATGAAAGACGATGTTCAATGACTGATTGTGTTGTTAACAGTGCCACCTGCAGGCTGGAACAGATACTGCACTATATGAAGCCTGCAGCCTCCAGAGGTCGCATTTCTAGGCTGCATACGTAATCAAGACTGTCTAATTTTAAAATATTAACAATTATAAAGTTGACTATTATTCTAAGTTAATCGTAAATTGTTGTATCACGCTTATGACTTGCGAATGTAATGCTCAGTTCACTTCAAATAAACCAGGCTTGATGACGTATGCAGCCTGCATATGCGACCTTCGCAGGATGCAGCCGATTGAGAACGGAATCAATCACGCATAAAATAAGCACTGACAGACAATTTGTTTAGGAAAACACATTAGAAACAATAATTACATAATCAATTACATTTGTGAATGAAAACGTTTTCAATCGTCAAAACATTAGGAGCTTGACAAAACTAAAAGGGCTTAAGCCCCCCCCCCCTCGCAACGCCACTGCCTTTGACTAATAAATAATACCTCATCACACTAACCATATGGCAAAAAAAATGTATTTGGCCAAAAATATTATTTTTAAATATATGCTAAATACATTTTGTAGAAAGTAAAGCTCAATTAAATATATTTAGTTTAACCTTCATATATTAACATTAATACCACGGGGCTGTTGAATGCTTTATTCTGATTGGTTGAAAAGTGTTCCGTGGGTTATTATTTTTCTGTAAAGCAACCACCTAACCCGTCAAATAGGCAGAAGAGCAACGTTTGTGCAATCCGGTCCTTTGAATTACATGGCATGCTGCAATTTCATCTTAGGTGTGCATTATTTCAAATAATTCAACGGCCCGTCATCAATTATTCCTTACAAATTTCAAAATGTATTTTAGGGGCAACAAATAATAAATTTCAAATTTTACAACCCATATGGCAAAAATTATATTTTATCCTGGCCAAAATATAAAAGTTTGTATAAACTGTAAAAAGTTTACAATAATAAGTATATTTTTGCAGTTGAAAATATATTTAATTTTAATATTTTCAAACCTGTTATGTTCACAGGTTTGTAACATACAAAAGTATTCTTTCAATGTGACGTGAATATAAATGCTTTAAAATAGATTAATTTTTTCTTTTTTAATTTTTTTCAAAATATACCAAAAATATATTGGTGAAAAACATAATATTTTGGAAATATATTCAAATTATATTTGAAAATATATATATTTTTGCTGTTTGGGTAAAAACAATGCATATTACTTTTAGTAATTAAACGAGGCATAAAAATTTATGTCAGAGCTGAAAAGGTTATGAGCAAATAGACTTTATTACATGAGTATCAGATATGCAAGCTAAAATCAGTATCAAACAAAAATCAGATGATTTAAGGAAAAGCACAAATTAGTGTCATAAATTCAAGGGAGAAGCAACCACACATTTATGTATATAAAGCCTCTCAAACCCTTGTTACTCCTCCCCAAACAAACATTAACAATGGGGCTGTCAAGTGCTCCAATAACAAAATAAAAATATTTTCAAACCCTCACCCATGAAGAATTATTCATCCGAATGTTTATTATACAAGCCTATTATGAACACAAATCCTGAAAGGCCACAGCTGAACAGATGATAACTAAAGCAATATCAGTTTAAAAAACAGATAAGACTAGAGATGGGAGTGTTATCAAATAAGTTCATCTTCTGAGTCTAAGTAAAAAAGCTGACTGGTGTCATTTCTCTAACACACTCAGTCACAACCAACACAAACTGCTTAACAACAAAGGAGAAATGTTTAACTTTAATACACAGGGAGGGTGAAACAAACCAGGCCGTCCTTTACTAACTGTGGTCAGTTCAATAGAAACAAACAAGCTTTGGCGTTTAGTTAGGAATCCATCACTACACCTGATATGACCTAAACGCTTTAACTAGTCAATGCAAAACAGCCGCGTCATTCACATCCATTGTCCATTATGTCACACAGACATTCAAAAGAGAGCAGATAAGCACCTTGCGTAACAGAGGGTGTACGAAAGCCGACAGGTTATACCTGCTTTTTCCTAAATTATTCATAAGATTTGACATTTCCTGGAAGAAGACAAATAAAACATTTGATAGGCATCATAGTAGTTCTTGAAAGGGCGAAGGCTAAGAAACAGAATGATTATCAATATATTTATATATTTTATTTATTGGTGGTCATACATGCTGCCAGAGTTGAGATAAAAATATTACTAGACTAAATAGTTTCAGTTGTCATCAAGGTTTTAAATGCAAGGGTGCTCATAAATGCGGATGATTTGTCAGTTTTTCATAGGTAGAAGTCTTAGCCTCATAGGTGTGTACATGTCCACCACTGCCGTTCACGAGTTTCTCTAGTGTGTCAGATCCTTCATTCTGTTAGGTAATATATTATGTTACACCTCCACCAGAAGTATAGACAACAGCGTGTGAATACAGACAGGAAACAATGAGAAGAGTTAAGTCTTGTGTGGCAGCTGAAGGTTTGGAGGAGGATCTCCCGACCCCAGATGAGATCTGGATAATTAGGTCTTCTTCTTGAGCTCTTCAAAGCGTCGGGACAGATCGTCAAAGTCGATGTCGTCTGACGTGTTGGCGTTCCCTCCGAACGAGGATGTCGGGAGCGTATCGGGAACAGACGGAAGCTCGGGAAGGGTGGAGTTGTCATAGATTTGACCGGATGGGACTGGGCCTAGAGACAAAGTGAATGTGTTGAGATAGAAAATAAATAATTCATTTTTACATGTTGTTTGTACATCATTGTGTAACACCAGTGTGTGTACAAAACTACCAATTTGTCATAAAAAACACTCATGCACACTCCTTTTTTAAATCCATCTAAAACCTCTGCCATCTACCGTGAGACAAGCTGTTGGCGTTTTCTGAGCAAACTGATGTCACTTTGCGCAGGCCCCGCCCACAACTTTCTTAAGACCACAGTTCAGGTCATTAAATCTTCTTACATAATTTATTACCGCACTTTTATTCTGAACAAATAAGGAAGGTGATTGTCTTATTAAAAACTGTGCATGTTTTTGTTATAGATAACAGTAAATGGTAAGGGAAGCAGTAGCTCATTTGCATATTTACATGCACACCTAAAAATGTCTTTTTTAACATGGTATAATAAATTATCTATAGGGTATTTGGATCTGAAACATCACAGGGACATTTTGGGGACATCTCAGACTAATATTAAATTTTGAAAAATTTTCATATTAGGGGACCTTTAATAATGAGAGGGTAAAATGCCCCATTATGGGAAAGTACATACCTGGGATCACCTGGGAAGGATCAGAGGGTTTGATTGACAAATCATCGATCTTCAAGAAAACAACATAAAAATATGTTAACTTGAAAAACTGAAAACAACAAACAAAAGACTCATTTCTGATCATCTTCTTCTAAATGACCCTAAATGAGTTTCTGAACACTGAATAAACAACATGTAAATGTGCAGCTATGTGTTAATGGGTTTCTCATGCATGTCATGTTCTGTAAGCACGCAACAATATGTTTTTATAAAACGAGTTTGCTTTAATTGCTAAATTCTCATGCAATGACGATGATGAACAACTTTAGTATAAAATGATCCAGACAAAATGCGAGATAGGACTCAAGCAACAGCATGCTTTTGAAGTGCAGATGGATCAAGCTCATCTCATGTGCTAGAGAGGATTTGCTTGTAGGATGAATGCCTGTGGTTTGTCTTCCGTTTATACACTGCAGTCCACAAAGGACTCAAATCTACCTATAGCCACAATATGTAATTTTTGCAACTAGAGGTCACCAAACAACAAACACAACATACTTTGATGATGCTAAAGGGTTGGTCTTCAATTTTACTGTTGATACAAATCATGTTCATGGATGATGTAATGAAATAAAGTTTTATAAGCATTACATTATAATGTAAGCCCACAGTGTGGCATAACAGAAGCCACAACAGATTGATGTGCGTGTGCCTGACGTTTCAAGTAGGGATGCTTAACGATTAATCGTTAGCAGAATAAAAGTTTTTGTTTACATCATATATGTGTGTGAACTGTGTATAATAACTTTGTATAAATAAATGTACACACATGCATGTATATGTTTTAGAAATGTTTACATGTGTATATACATTTGTATATTTATTTATAATTTATATTATATATAAATATAAATACTTATATATAAATTTTTTTCTTAAAATTATACATGAATGTGTTCATATTTATATATATATATACATATTTATTATACACAGTTTACACACATATGTGATGTAAACAAAAACTTTTATTCTGCTAACGATTAATCGCGATTAATTGTTTAGCATCCCTACTACTTCAGCACATAGCACTGCGCAGATCAATTGGTATATGATATCAAATTATCACAAGATCCTCTCACGATACTCTGATGTCAGATGCCGATTGGTGTGCGCAGTGCCTCAAAAAGTCAAAAGCACATTTAGTGTCTATGGCAGCAAAAGCAGAAACCGCGCACAACCTGGACATGATGTCATTAGCTACGTTTACATGCAATCAAATAATCCGTTTGAATTTGCATTGATGGCTCAATCGGATTGAAAAGCCTTCATGTCAACACCTTAATCAATACAATTGAGGGCAATCGGACAGTGTTGGGGAAAGTTACTTTTAAAAGTAATGCATTACAATATTAAGTTATATACTTGCGTTACTTTTTAGTTACTTTTGCATTACTTTTTCTTGGATGAGGCATTGTCTCTTTCAGGCCTTGCAGTGTTTTTAAGAGTGAAAAGCAATAAAATAGCATTGTGCCTTTCGAAAAGTCTATTTTAATTTCCTATATCTGAAAACTTCTTAAGAACAACTTTCTCCAGCTCCACTTTGACTTTGTACATTTATCCTGAGATAAATCGTAAACTTAACGAGAGATGCCGTGCACAAGGGTTGCAAAGTACTTTGGTTTTTTTCGAGTTCACATTTGGCGACTGTTTAAACTATTTCCACGAGCTGATTTTTTTCTACTGGTTAAAGATGAAAGGATTTCTGTAATTGGGATACTTTTGAGCTAGTTTTGAATGTTCATTGGGCTGGTTTTGATACGCTGATCTGGCAACCCTGGCTGTGTGCTTGCAGAGACGTTTGGTTCGAATAATTTATAATGTACATTTAAACAAACATTTTAATCAGATTGCAATGATTCTGGTCTCTTAACTATCCCTAGAATATCAAAAGTGTCTAAAGGTGGTAGATCATTTTCCTACTTAGCCCCTAAGCTCTGTAATGATTTGCCAACTGATGTCCGTGAATCAGACACAGTCGATCACTTTAAATCTAAACTTATGACTTTTTTCTTTAACAAAGCATTCACATAATTTGTCTAGTAAATGTACTTATCTCGCAATAGTTCGCTTGTATGGAACAAAGCATTCACATAACTCGTCTGGGTAATATACTAATGCCGCAATAGCTAGCCTGTCTGGAACCGAGCATATATTAAAACACAACACTGTGTGACACTTGCATTACATGCGAACACCCCCTAAGCTAATAGGATTTTGTTTCTCTCTTCCTGTCTTGTCCTCGAACCCGAGGAAATTAAGACAAACAGACCCAGTTCCTGCTGCCGTGGAGGTCAACACACCACTGATCTACTGGCCGTCCTTCAACGTGATGCCCAAACGAATCCTAACCAACGACCACCGAAGGAACCCGTTAAATCTCCTTATCCTTTTACATACCATTTACATCCCATATAATATATATATAACGTCAATACCAAGGTTTTCTTTTCCTCCTAGTACTCTTTGTTCCTCCCTGAGGTTTTTCTCCTAGGGGTTTTTTCAACCCCGGGGAGTCAGCCGACATTGGCTTAACTTAGCACCCTTTTGTATACGAGACATTATTAATACGCTTGCTTGTAAAGTTTATTCATAACCGCTTTTTTTCCCCCTGCTTCTTTTACTGTAAAGCTACTTTGAAACAATTACCAATTGTGAAAAGTGCTATATAAATAAAACTGAATTGAATTGAATAGGGTACATGAAAACTGTACTGTCGTAACCTGAAAAATTTTGTGCATGTAAACATAGCTATTGACAAGCGACCCTGTAAACAAGGGCGGATAGCTTGTTAAACGAAATATATAAGAGTGACTTTTGGATATTTTAGTGCAAAAAATCGTACATATTGTGCCTTTAAAATAAAGCATTTCCACAAGAATTCCAACAAGACAGCAGTGAAGTGTGCACAACAGAGGTTAGTAATGCGTGCTTGTGATGCTTTGCAGCATGCGGAGGACCGACTATAGAGCAGTGCTAAGACGGCATGTGAACTGTAACAAACTGCTCTTCCCTGAAAGGTGAACGAGTCGTCCATTTCTGTCTGGCAGGGTGGGGAGGTTGGAAATCACTTGCACTTACAGACTCATAGGTGGGAGGGCAGCTGGGGAGTTGTGGTGGCTGCCCTCCTCTCACTGGAGGCTGAAAGTTGCTAAAGCCATCATAGGTGCCAACCGGACCATTGAAGGGCTCCTACGAGGAATAGGAAATGTTTTAGTCTACAAGACTTCAACTTTGAGCTTTAAACTTAAGATGCATTAAAAACTGCTTACAGCTCCTCTAGGTGGAGGGTAGCTAAAAGCGGTGGGCATTGGCATGGGCATAGGCATGGGCATAGCCGCATGAGGGGCGGTAAAACCACCTCCACCACCTCCTCCACCACCGCCGGGCTTCTTGAAGTCACTGTCCACATCGATCAGATCGGCCTCTTCTCCCGGACACACTTCTGGCTGTGGAGAGATGGGAAATGTCAGAGATATAAATTGTGCGAGGTGGAGAGAAACAGGAAATAAGGTCTTACCCGAACCATGGCATCAGGTTCATAGGGAACGTTGTAGTTTTTGGCGATCTCGATGAGGTAACGTTCAACCAAAATCTTCGGTGGGGCCTCCACGCTCAGTTTGTGCATAAGCTAAGAATAAGAAAGTCAAATATGAAAACACAATACTAGATGAGATTTCAAAGTAATTAAAGGCGGGGTGCATGATCTCTGAAAGCCAATGTTGACATTTGAATCACCTAAACAAACACACCCCTACCCCAAAAGAATCTGGACTTTCTTTTGATAGACCCGCCCCACACATACGCAACCCAGGCAACGATGTTGGTTAGTAGACACGCCCCTTACTGCTGATTGGCTACAAGTGTGTTTTGGTACTCTGCCCGACTCCTTTTTCCAAAGTGTTTTTCAAAAACACCCCACCTTTAAAGGCACACAATGTAATTTTCACCACTAGAGGTTGCTAAACAAAAACAACAAGCGTAGCTTGATGATGCTGTGAAAGAGCGTGGAATGATGGGAGTTGTAGTCTCTAATCGATCAGACAGGTCTCACAAATCATGTTAATGGATGACGTAATGAAATTAAATGGATTTGCGTATAAAATCAAAGTATTATGAGACAAGAGCATACTGAGTGTTGGCAAATACCATTAATACATTTTAAAGGTGACATAGAATGATTGAACGGGGTATTTATCCTTGTACTGTGTTGTGACATGTAGACAAAAATTTTTAGTTTGGGTCTGTAATGCCTTAGAAGCTTCCTAAAAACCTCTCTCAGATAGCTCTATAAGGATGGGGGATTTTAAACAAGTGGTTTTGCACCTATTTGGCTCCCCCTACTGGCTTAACTTGCAATCTCATTACTGATTGGCTGACTTTGCTGCCACTCAAAAAATGTAGCCAATTATTTTAAAGTGGAGGGGCAGTGAGATGCCTGTGATGTCATAAGCATCAGTTTTTCAGATTGGGCCGTTTTCTGGCTGACATTTCTAAAAGAGGAATTTCTATGAGACTGAGATGTTTAGCATGTCAAGCACTTTTTGTATGTTCGTGAATGCGGGTAGACTACCATTATTCAACAAAGACAAGGTAAAAATGTTTTTTCATTCTCTGTCCCCTTTAATTTTTGATGCCCATCACATCTAAACAATTAGGATTTAATCATACCCTATCATTAACAGTCCCGATCTGATTCGTCCTGCACAGCTTTCCGTACTCCTTGCTGTATTTGTTACACAGCTGATCTGAAACCTGTGAATTAAAAAACATACAAGGTTCATATTAGATTTAGAAAGCAAACATAAGGATAATTGTAACAGATTGAGGATGAAAATTATACGAACGATTTTCAGTTCTGCAACTTCTGCTTGGAGACGGGGAGCCGCCCAGATGAGAGTGGACACTGCTTCCTGTAGACCAGGATCGAGCTCTCTGAACAGATCAAGAGAATATAAAGACAGTGAGCATCGTTCAGATACAACCAGTGATGGCATAAGAGACTGTCACTTACTTCATTGACTGTATTAAACCAAAACGTGTGAGCAGCAGATCACAGTATAACTCCAGGATCTCCATGGCCTCCACCAGGTAATCTTCTCTGATGATGTGTTCCACTCTGATCCTCGCACGCTCATCTTTACCCGCTGACAAGTAGTCTGCAATTTCCTTACGAGCCTTTTGGGCTAACTCAGCTAAATCACGTGAGAAGAAATTAAATTAATTTAGATTTAACTTTATCTTCACACTACCAGAATTTTAAAACGCGTGCAAGCAGGAACGCATCAGACTTACTCTTTTTCTTCTCAAGAAGTTTAAGGCGGTTTATGACCAGCCTGAGGTTAACCCGAAGCCTCTCTGATTTAAATCCTCCACCAAGCATGATGGAGCTCTGTGGACAAACAAGAACCAAATGTGAGATGAAATCCAAAAAATGCCATCACCACCCCATCAAACTAAATGTTTACTATATGGTACTGCCATATACACGTACCAGCATCAGGGTTCCTACACAATTAATTTTCATTAAAAACTTCCATACTTTTCCAGAGTCACATTTCCAGACTTCCCTACAGATTTTTCCAACCATATTTAACTTGTTCTGATTAATTGTTTTAAAATTCAATTGCTAACAAGTATGTTACATTCTAAACATTAAGTATTGGTGTTTTTGCCTTTTATTAGGATAGGAAAGTAGCTAGACAGGAAGTGAGGGGGAGAGGGGGGTCCATGAGCCGGGACTCGAAACTCTGGTCTCCCGAAGCACAACAACGCAACATGGCGACGCCCTTACCCACAATGCTATTGGCGCCGAAAGTATGTTACACTGGGAGTCAAAACCTCCATGTAGGCTATCATGATACATTTATAAATACAGAAATATAAGGGATGTTCATGTACAATTAACCAGAAAATTGGAAAATAGAGCTGAAGTCAAATGACAATGCTATTGGCTGTTAGGTACAGCAAACTTAAAAAGACTGTTTAAACAATAGGCTAATTATATATAGAAATTATATATAAAAATATTGCCTTTTGTGACCTTAACAAACATGTCACAATTTTTTAAAGGGTAATTAATTTACTCAAAAATGAAATTTCTATCATCATTTACTTACCCTCATGTCATTCTAAACTAATAAGATCAAGTGTAAAAACTATTTTTGGCAGTGCTGGCAGACTGATCCAATTGCCATGAAAAAACAATTGTATATATAATATTTATTTACTATATACATTTAGAAATTCTTAATTTTATATTTAGAAAACGAAATAGCGACAATAGTCTGGAAACGTAAATATTTTTCCATACTCCGATTTATTTTTTCCATACTTTCCAGACCTGTAAATTACTCAAATCAAATTCCATACTTTTCCAAACCCTGCAGCATGTGGGTCAATAACAAAACAAGCTCCTAAAAACTAGGGAAGCACCGATACCACTTTTTTGGAATACGAGTACGAGTACTTGCATTTCAGTACTTGCCGATACCGAGTACTTAATAAAAAACATGATTTCAATTTACAGGTAACAGCTTTAGTCATATAATTTAATAAAAAAACAAGGGACTAGTTTTCCAGTTTGTTGTAAACTCTGCCTCTTTGGACAACACGAGGCATTAACCCCTTACACGCCACTCAAACATAGACATTTCTCAGACCGTGGTATCGATCCCTGGTATCGGGGGACTTTTAACGAGTACGAGTACTTTAGAAAATGTGGTGTCGAGGCCGATACCCGATACCAGTATCGGTGCATCCCTACTAAAAACTTATGTAAAAATATATTTTTAAAAATGGATGTAATGCATATTAATGTATTTAACAGGTTTTGTTTATTGAACAAAATTTCTGTACATTTTAATTTTTTTTTCTATTTGCCAGATAAGTTTTAATGCGGTCCGTGTGTCATGATGATTGTTTGTTTATTGGATAGTGGCATTTTAAATTCAAATCCTGAAAATAGTTTGTAAAAAAACTTTACCACAAAACTAACATTTGAGAACTATAAATTTAAGAACAATAATTTTCTTAAAACTAGTAATAGCAATTATAGACAACCATAGTTTGCATTTATTAAAAATAGAATTATTAGCTTAATAAATTATTTAGCTTAATGTATTTTAATTTTTATGGGCATTCATAACAGTTGCACCCCTTGACTGTCTGGTTGCACCACCTGACCTCTGCAATAAATTTAAACTTAACAGCCTTCTGCTTGGATGCTGGTATAAACGTTTTTGTTTTTTTTTGCCTGTGATATCAAATTCATAAATGTACTTTTTAAATACAATAAAAATTCTAGTTTTACATTGGTTGTACCACCTGACACAAAAAAGTGTACATTAAAGTAGCTTTTATCAGTATTTAAGAGAAATCTACAAAGTTTTCACATTCAGCCATAAAGAGCATCTGGGTTTCACTGGATGATGTGATGTCATGTTTACTGTTTATACTTGTTAACTTCTTCATAAAGATCCCATGATTGTGGTTGTCCTACCTTGACATTTGAGAACATTAAAAATGTTGGACAAAAGTTTTTCAATTATCCATACAACCCAACTACTGATATTTGTGATAATCGTTTATAGTTTATGTATTTAAACTTTTATAAAAGAAATGTATTAAGTTTTATAGAATAAAGTGAAACATGTCATAAATGTATCAAGTTATTTTTATCGTAAATAATGCACCTGGAGAAAAAAAGTCATGTCTTTGACCCATACAGACAAACCATTATTTATCTTTTATGTTATCGACATAATAAATTTAAGAAAACTGGTTTGTTTGTTTGTTTGTTTGTTAGCACCACGCTCTATTACACATACAGTCTATTAGTGTGAGTCACAAGAGTCTTAGAAACACCCAAAACATTACAAACAAGGGAACAATAACATATCTGAAAATTAACAATTTCTGTAAAATAAGTTTGTTCTTTTAACTCGTATCTATTGATTACGACTGTACAAAGTAAATTACAGCACATATAAATAGCACGGATAAGATTTCAAACAGTTAAACCAGGAAGAAACTCGATTAGCAAGCGGCTAACAGCACCTTATTTACCCAAGTCAACAAAAAACAAAATAGACCTTCAAATGTAAAAATTCATCAAAGCTTTATGAATCCCTAATAAATGTATGGGAAATGTATAATAAATGTCATATTTACAGTTGAGATCCCCTTGAGACGCGGATGAGAAGTCGGTTTCGACGAGAATGATGGAGCGACTGTTTGCGTTCACTTCCGCATGCGGCGTGACGTCACGGATGGCGCGTCATGTCACGTTGTCGCCAGGGAAAACCCCAAATCATGTGCTCTCAATGATGTCATGCGTATTGATTTCAAAACAGGAGTAATGATAAAGGTTAAAGTTAAGTTTATCAGTTTGAAATTGTAATTTATTGTGGTGTCGTTTTGTTATACCGCCGAAAATAAGTAGAAGTATTTTATATTAAATACTGTGCAGTATGTCGTCATCCTGATTAATGTCGGTGTTTTTTTTGTCACTTATATTTATTTCTATACTTATATTTTTGTGTTCTACTTTTTCTAACGAGAATTTATTATTGTTCTGAAAATGTTTGTACTTTTAATGGAGGGTCTTTTATATTTTTATCAAAAAAATACAAACTCTCTCTCAACAAAAAAAACCTCCTCCCTATGACAAATCGCTTTATTGTTGTAAATACCTTAATGTAAATTATTCTTGTAACGGAAACAAAACAATACAAAAGTAATTTCTTAATTTAAATACTTGTATAGTTTCGCGTTGTCATCAGATCAGTACAGTCTAAAATATCATTCAGGCAGCTTTCAAAACAACACGATGATCCGGTTCTTTTCTCAGCGCTGGTAAGATTGAACCAATCCCAGCTGCCTGTGATCACGTGATACAGACACTGCTGTGTATTTTCGTGTGTGTGAATTCGTTTGATTTATATAATTGTATAATATACAGTAAACAAACGTATAAAGCATGAAAAAACATTAAACGAATGATTCCTTTTTTGAAACGGCACCTGGTTAAAAACAAACGCTGAAGAGGTTTGATTCATTGTAGAGAATCGGTTCCTTTGAACGGTTCGTTTCAATAAACATCACTCAGATCGGAAAGATGCAGCCTCCGAAGGTCGCATATGCAGGCAGCATACGTCATCAAACCTGGTTAAATGAGCATTAATTTCGCACGTCATAAGCATATTACAACAATTTATGATTAACTAACAATAATAGTCATCTTATAATTGTTAATATTCTGAAATAAGACAGTCTTGATGACGTAAGCACCCTGCATATGTGACCTCTGGAGGCTGCAGCCTTCCGATTAAGGAACGACCAAGTATTCTACTTACTACAAAGGCTTGTTGAATAGGTTCACCTGGATCTTTAATAAAAATGATTCATGAATTGTAAACAAAAACATTTATAAACTCTTATTAACTTTAATTTTCCATGGTCAAACAGAAAAAGACGATTTCCTAAAGCTTGGCACAATGTATGGTTTATTTCAAAATTAAAAATGTATAGAAAAAAAATGACATTTCCCTTAAATTGGCAGATTTGGCTCTTGTGCAGTTTTGTTAGGCACTTGACAAACTTTACATTCAACTGACATGACAGAGAAACAGGAATGAGATCTGAATCAAATCCAAAAATATGGAGCGAATGAGATGATGATGCTGCATCTTATAAAATCATTACGGATGACAACAAATAAAAAAGACAAATCACAGTAAACATTTCACTAGTGACTCTGACGTCATCAAGTGTGAACTCATGTAGTGTGCATGTTCGAGCACTCTTCAGTCAGTCACTAGCGAGTGAAGATTTTATGCAGAAATTGGTTACCTCTGCTAAAGTCACAAGACATTAATGAGAGGCATGAGATCTGCAGTCATGCTTAAACTTCATTCAAATGAGCATTCAATAAGATATCAACGACATAAAGAATGAGAGACTATGAAAAGTTTCATTTTAAGTCCATCCCTCAATTTAGGAATAAAGTACAAAATTAACATATAAATCGAACACATGATCATGTTGAGAACATTGGTTATCCAAAAGAAGAGACCTCTTCTTTAAGAGATGAAGTGTCACACAGGTGCATTTCTTTCACATTTTCAAAGATGAAATGCTAGGAGTCATCTTCATGGGTTGCTTGAGAGGTTATATTGCCGGGCAAAAGAGGAGATTGCGACGAGATGGAGATCTTGTACGGAAGCGTATCTTTCGCGAGCATCTTTCTGGTGGCGCTGACCAGACGGGAGTAGCTCTCCCGATTGTATTCGGAAGTTTGCGGATGCGTGCACAGCAGGGGCGGGTTGTCCCTGTTAATGCGTGAGAGGAATAGGGCAGGACGGCGTTGGCGATCTCCATCTTTGAGGGAGTCCGGCAAGGGTTTGTTTTTGCTCTCGGGGAGCAGCATGATGCAGAGGACGGACAGGACGGCGAAGGAGGCGAAGACGACGTGGTGAAGGAAATACCCGCCATTATTCTGCAGCTCCATTAGAGAGGACGCGGCCATCCCGACGCAGCCTGCGGCCATGATGAGACCCAATGAACCACCACTGAGGAAGACAAAAACTTATAATACTCAAAATGTTATGTGTGGTGGTAGGAAAATGAAATGGTAGGTGCTTACCGAACAACAGTGGGCATGACTTCACTGCCAAAAAATACACTGAGCATGGCCAAAGCTTGAGATGAGAGAAGACCAATTACAGACAGAACCAGAACCAGAATTCCACGCAGATCTGAAAGAAGAAGGGATGGGCTATCATTTAACAATCCAACAAGAACTGCTGATACAATTTTTATTTGACTATACAGTAGATGCTAAATACAGGGTTTCCACTCTTAAAGGAAAACACCACCGTTTTTCAATATTTTACTATGTTCTTACCTCAACTTAGACGCATTAATACATACCTATATTTTTCAATGCGTGCAATAAATCTTTGTACAGCTCGTTGTGAATGTGTTAGCATTTAGCCTAGCCCCATTTATTCCTTATGCTGCGTTTACACCAGCCGCGGTAGAGGCGGCAAGCGGGGGTGATTTACATGTTAAGTCAATGCAAAAACGCGATTACACACGGATTATTATCCTGCGGAGCGTTCCACGCAAATTCAGCGTTGCCGCGGGAAACGCGCAAGTTAAAAAATCTGTATTTCGGCGGATTTTCGCGCCGCATTAACCAATCAGGACCTTGCTGTAGTAGTGATGTGATTACAGGAAGCGAGCGGAATGGCGGAGTCTCAGAAGCCCCTCCCATGACGCGAATTTCTGCGTGAATTTCTCGAATGACTATAATTTCACGTGCGGCTTTCACGCAAGAATTAAGGGAGTGAACTCAAATGCATCCAACTACGCACAAATAGCGCATTTTTGCCACCCATACCGCGGCTGGTGTAAACGCAACATAAGGATCCAAACAGGGATGAATTTAGAAGCCACCAAACACTTCCATGTCTTCCTTAATTTAAAGACTCCTACATGAGTAGTTTTTTTATAGCGCAGTAATATCGACATAAGTTTGAGCGAGAGGAGAAGTAGTTAGGAGTGATGATGTTACTGCGCGCTGAGGTCGAAGTGCTGCAAACTAAGTGCTCTTCCGCCATACAATATAGTTATAATTTTAGTTTTACTTTGTGCCACCATACTTACTCGTGTAACTACTCATGTAACAGTCTTTAAATAGGGAAAACACAGAAGTGTTTGGTGTCTTCTAAATTCATCCCTGTTTGGATCCTAAGGAATGAATGGGGCTAGGCTAAATGCTAACACATTCACAATGCGCTGTACAAAGATTAAGTGCACGCATTGAAAAAAGAAAGGTATGTATTAATTAATCTAAGCTGAGGTAAGAACATAGTAAAATGCTGAAAAATGGTGGTGTTTTCCTTTAAGTCAAATGTCAAAGTCCATGACTTTCGTTGACTAAAAAGCTGCATTTTTTTAAATGGCATGATCCTGGATAATGTAGTGCACTTGTAAATTTATAAAAATGTATCTTAAATGCGTGAAATGAATAAACAGTGCCAATAAAAAGCTGTTTTAATTACAATCAGCAAATGCTTTGACCCGGAAATGGTATTCCTTACATAACAAGTTAATTATATCCTAATATGATTTTTTTGGCATAGTACAAACCATAATTTTGATCTAAACAATGTATTGTTGGCTATTGCGACAAAATTACCCATGCTACTTATGACTGGTTTTGTACAAGACACACTTTGGCTCCACTTTGGTCATTGTGGGATGCCGTCAGAGAAACTCACATTGTGTAAGAGCCAATAGCAGGAGTGAAGACAGGCCGGTGAGAATGGCGGCCAGCAGCAGGATTCCCCTGCGACCGAAGCGATCCACAGTGAAACATAGGAAGATGCAGGCCAACGCTCCGGTCAACACACGCAAAAAATAACTGAAGTAGAAGTGTGGCGAGTAGATGTGCAGGTTACGCGTGAAACAGTACTGGATTCCTGTGCCAATAAAGCTAAGAATGAACACAGGAGGGTGAAGATTTTTATTTGAATCACAATGAAACACTATTCTGTATTGGTCAGATTTAAGCTGAACAGATGCATGCGGTTTCAATTATTAAAATTCTTTATAACAATGTACCACGTGTCACACTTGTTGAATTCATTCACAAGTTTTTCTCATAATATATAACGTTGAAATCAATGTATCCCAATTCATATTGTATTTATGTGGCATTTCTCAAAAGGTACCCCAGTCATAAACACATGTGTGGTTTAATAGATTAACAGTGGGACTGGCAATATGAATATGAAAATAAAAAGAGTACAAATGAAAAAAAAATTGTAATTGCCGTGAGTGGGAAGATTTAGAAGATACCATAGTATTTACTATAGTAAACTGTAGTAATTTTACAAGATCTATTACACGTCATCAATTTCAGAACATGAACAATGGCGGCCTCCACAGGTTAAAATGAGTATTACATGTTGGGTTTTTTGAAGTAATTAAAATATTTAATGTTTCTATAATTGAATTTTAGTAGTTGAAGGCAAATATAAAGTATTAAAGCATACAAATCTTCATAATCAGGGTACCTTTTAAACTCTTACAGATGAAGGTATGAATGCAGTCCTGAAAGCAGCTGATTTTTAGTATGTTGTGAATGTTTCTGATGTAACTTACAGAGTGAAGCCCAAGATGAGGCAGTTCCTCCACATGACCCTGGTGTGACGCATCTCCAAAACATTGTGAAACTTTGGCTGAACATCTTCACCGAACATCTCCTCTACCTCTACAGAGATAAAAAACAGACAAAGTGTTCATGACATAAGTAAGTAGGTGGAACATCTGACCAGCACATTCTGAATATAATAAGACGTGGACGGGGTCAGCTTCTTTAACTTAACCACCATAAATGAGTCCTTTCAGTGTAGGACACTGTTTTGCAGCAATGTAATTCAGCACATGAGCTGTGGTGACTTAACTACACGTGAAAGCAAGAGCCGTCTTAGCACATCAAGTTTTGTGACATATGATACAATTTTTTTTTAAAGTTGTATGATCAAAGCAGAGTATTTAAAGTTAAAACTTGAAGGTAAAAAAAAATAAAAAGTGAAGAAAAAAGAAACCATTAAAACCCACAGCATAAGACTTAAGGTCGGTTTACAGGACAATGGTTTCGACCGTAAACAGGAATGTTTTTATGAGGTTTGGGTGTTTGTTTACACTACAACTTTTGAAGATAGATTTTAAAGTGCAAGTTTTTTATAACGCTGCCTTGTCATCTTTGTGTAAACTACTTAAATGTGAATCTTTGATAATGGTGGTGTCATGCGCAGGTGTTAATAGAGTGCCCCAGGGATGATGTATTTTTGGAGGCCAATAGAGAAGTTGGCAGGACACTGGTTCCCTCGCCAAGAAGCCCATTCATTTTTCCCATAGACTTTTAGATTATCGCAAAAAATAAGCTCTGTGTTTAACAAAAGTTTATGACACTTAGTGAGAGTGGTGTGTTTTATGTCGTAAATAAATGTAATAATACCTTATTTATTTTTGGCCAAAATCCCATAAAAAAGGGACTTTGGGAATCGTAAGTGTTTAAATCTTAACTCGGCTTCTTGGCGAGGGAACCGCCAACGTCCGTGTTTGCTTACAAAAACGCGCAATTGAGTTTATTAACACTTCTCCCAAAAAAAGTCAACAAAATTTGGCATTTTAGCATTAATGTAGTAATAAATCTACCTCATTGCTTATCTAAACAAACTGCTCGAAGCTTTTGCCATCTTGTATTTATATTTAGCGCACTGTAGAAGAATGTGCATTTGCGCAAGCTTGTAGTGCTACTTTTCAAGGTAACATCGCCATCTATTGGCCGGGCATATGTAAAACATTTAGTTGACATCACAGATTACGGTACATTCACACGGGGCGTAAGCGTTAACACTTCCCATTCAATTTTAATGGGTGATGTCATGCGTTTCCGAACTGAATTGTGGATCTGTCGGCGCCGCGTCAGTGCCGTTGCTCTCGGCAGAAGTTGAAAAAAGCTGCAACGCGTACGTCAGCCTTATGCAAATAACCTAGGCAGAGACAGCCAATTACGTTTATGAAAGACCGGAGCATGTGTTGCGGCCACTGTGAGTGGCCATTGGCCACGCTTCAGACAAGGCTTCCGTCAAGCGTTAACGCTTTCACCCCGTGTGAATGTACCATTGCCCCGTGTAAATGTGGAAGAAAGAAATTTTCATATAATTGCAAAAGAAAACGTTTCAGTTTTCATTGCATCGTTGTCTTGTAAACATAGCCTAAGAGTTTTTACTGAACAGTACTGAATACTGAAGGACTCAGTTTTCATGTGTTTGGGTTTTGGTCCACCTGAGTCTTACCTGCCAGCAGTGTTTCAGCAGGGAACAGTTCATCTCTTACAAACACACCATTTCGTGTGGAGAAAGACTGAAGACACTTTTTTGCCTGAGGGATCTGAGATGTGGCCAAAAGCCAACGAGGGGATTCTGGGAATACTGAAGCACAACTGTTGACACACAGACACACAAAATAGCTCAATCAAATCATAAATGCATTTAAGAGAAGAGTGATCTAAAAATTAAAGATAACACAAGAATAGACAAATGTTAAAAAACAACTCAATTACTTTTCATCCAAAAGTATTATTTTACAGACAGAAAATAAGGCAAAATGTGCAAATATACATAAATTAACCCTTTCCCCGCCATTAACGAGTTATCTCATCAATTAAGAGAAAAGCTTCCCTCCCAATAGCTGCATTTCCATTACCCTTTAAATTGCGCAAATTGACATTGCGAATAAAAAATACAGCCAATGAAAACACTTTTCAATTCACTAAGTCAATTTGCACAATTTGAAGGGTAATGGAAACGTAGCTAATGATGCATTTCTACGGCAATCCATATTTCCGCTATTATCCACTAGGTGGCTCTCTTACACAACTCATAAAACACTGAACCATCTACGATTTTAAAAAAAGTTCAAACTCTGTGTATGTTTTGATTATTGCTCTAAATCTGATATCTAACTAAAGTCCTTTACAAAAATGCAATTATTTCAGCTTTTTGCTCAAAATTTTGTATTTTTGAAGAAACCTACCCATATTTGAAAGATGATAAGGGTATTTTCTTACATTTAATATACTATATATTAGTGATGCACCGTTGTATCGGCCGCCGATATTTATCGGCCGATTTTTGATGAATTTGAAACCATCGGCATATCGGCAATAGCACGAGAAAGGCCGATACCGATTGTTTATTAATAAACTGCATAAAGAAATCCATTATATGTAAAAAATGAGTTAATGTTGTTAATAAAATAAATGCTGAATAGCAAAAACCACCTTTGAAGGTTGTCATGCTGTCTTTTTATATTTGTTTTAGCTTAATTTGTGCCTCTCTTATTATTATGTTGGTCAGTTGAATGTTAATTAGATCCAATCCATGTTCAGTAAAAATAATTTGATGCAGAAATAACTAGCTAATAAACCAACTGTATAGTATTGTATACAAATGTTTAATATCGGTACAGGCATCGGTATCGGCCAGAAGTTGTCTGTTTAAATCGGTATCGGCCCAAAAAAATCCTATCGGTGCATCCCTACTATAAATTGATTCAAGACGTTTGTGAAAATCATTAAAAATGCTGATGCTGGCTGGCAACTTTTTTTTTAAATGCTGGAGAAGAAAGAGTTAAACATATGATCATAAACCTCACATATAACGCATAGACACATGCACACAGACAACCTTTGAAGGCACATTTATATGCCTGACTCACCACCAATAGGAAAACAGCAGCAACAGGGGCAGCGTGGTGACAGCTTGAAGCACCGGCCAATCACGGCACAGCACAGCCAGCCCTGGCAACAGAAGCTCGGCAAACACAGCAAAGAAACCACTGACCATGGAAACCATCAGTCTGTGAGATGGGTCACACCACTCCAGACCTGGAATAAAGAGAGACTAAATAATTTAAGTGTAATCCCACAATGTTGAATTTGAACGATCTAATAAACATTTTTAGGTACCATACACACAAAATTGTATCTTTAAATAAAAGTGAAGGGCATTCATTTCAAAGAAGAATGAAATGTGACTAATCCAGATAAGAGTGTGATTTCATTCAATCATTTAAATCTCAAAAGCATTAAAGATATCAAGGTTATATTTTTACAGTATGTTCACTACATTATCCAGGATGATTTTATGTAGAAACATGTGTCACATAAATGCAGCAGAGAAAACTGTGGGATTTAATGGGTTAACTCTAGGAAACAAGTCAATCTCTTCCTACAATCCTAAACAGAGAGCAGGAAACCGTTTGCTATTATTGTTTTGAAATTCCACATCTGCAACATAAACAACTCTGAAAGTTTTGAAACGACCATCATGCTTTGATTTGTAAAACTGCGCCATTTGGATTTAATTACCACATGATTTATAGACGTGCTTATCACATTCGGTTTTTGTGCCGTACCACCGGCTCCCACGCTTCAGAGAAAACCCAGAACGGGCTTACGTGTAGTACCCTATAGAGAGATCACTAACTGAGCGTCATCACGCACATACACCCCTACTAAACAATCACAGGAAGTCCAGGACACGAACACAGAGCGCTCCACAATGGAAAAAACATGCTATCAGGACAGCGGTCACAATGCCCTGTGAAAGCTTCATTCAGTGCACTAGTATTTAACAGACAGTTTTAAGGTTGTGGACAGTTTGTTTGTTTTTCAACATGTTGAGATATAACTGGAATGTGAACCCCAGCTGATCACCGTCCATCAGTTTAACCCCTCCTCTACATATAGAGAACATTCCAGAAACCCACCAGTTGCTTTTTTAACCAAGCAATGAGTCATTCTTTACAATTGTCCTTCTTTCAGTTCAAATCAACTCCCAATACGGTCCTTGAGGTCAAGAAACATTCAAAATAAAAATAACAAAAAAGCTATTACACACACACGACGATTAACATGCTTTGCATCGTCATTCAATTTTAACAATGTTACAGCTCTAAGCAATAATAGTGGGGTTTCCATCCAAACGTGAAGCGAATCTTTTCAAAATTGGCAAAAAAAAGAAAAACAAAGAAATGCGAATTCTGTGCATTTCCATCAAGTTGTTCGAGCGAATGACGATGGTATTTGGTGACCTAGTAACCAACAGTAAATGAAACAAAGCATGCTTCTAGTTACGATTGGGCAAGTTATAAAATATACTAACAGTGCAGTTTGTTATTGCCAAACTGACTGTTGTGCACAGAAGAAGAAATGCACACTTTTTTGATGCAGGCACTAGCAGCAAGGGCATTACAACAAGTTTAAGCACCATATGGTAAAGACAACGGCGCAGAAACCGCTAGACGGTCAGTCCGTGGGTTTAACATTCGCTTCGTCAGAATTTATTCGGCAAATGAGTTTCCATCTACAATTTTTTACATTTACTCTTTATCTCGGCAGTTAAAAACCACCTCAAGCGAACGTAAAAACGTTTTTGCATTTAAAGGATTTTTATTCAAAATTTGGTGTTTGCATCATTCGTTTCTTATGTGCTACTTCAAAATGTGCATAAAATCAGGAGGATACAAACCCAACTAATGTCTTAAATTGAGTATTTATTGTGTGTAAAGACAGAAGTATAGTTCAATTTTGTGTGTACGCAAAGGTACAGTGCACGTGATGCAATTTTTGAAACATTGTACGCGTATGCCATGCGTACGAGTCACATGAACTAAGCTTTGCAAGGTTGTGTGTTCGACTGTGCGTGTATGCTCGAGTATGCAAAAAAAAACTATAACCCGAGCATTAAGCCCTGACCATTCTCTTTATTATCATCATCATCTTTACTAATTTTGTTTTCTTTGTCTTTTACCTGCTGGAACTAAGAGCTTTGCTTAAAAAATCCTATTTGCTTGTACTGTCTTGTGTGTACAAAGGCAAATAATACTTAAAACCTTCACATTAATAAATAACGTGTAAATAAAATGATAATATACATTGTTTTCTGAATACATTTTAATCTTTCGGGTTGACGCCATCTCAGTCAAAAATCAGATGATATTAACCGAATAATCTCGGCACGTATTATACGTTCATCAAATACATTCGCTTCAAATACGCTTAATTCCTTCTTCAGGCTTTTTTGAAATACCATTTTGTTGGCAGAATCTTTTAAACATCATGTCGATTTTTCAGCAAAGTCCTCAAAGTGCACGGAAGTGAATCGAACATGGATCACACTGAAACTTGCGTCCCTTGTGAGCACTTGGAGCTGAATACAACCCGGACATGGCAGCCACGTGCATCACAGCGCCCCCTAATGTGTGCTTCAGTTTCTTCATTTTTACCTTTTGAATTCTGACTTTTATCATTTGCATCTTGAGTGATTTTGCAACGGTTTACTATGTCTTGAATTTTTTTAGAAGTGTTTTTTGTCAAAAAAGCTTGCATGCACTTAGAGGGTTTTGCAACGAAAGACTGTCAAATTAGTTAAATACCAATGAATTGACTAAAGTGATATTTGTAAAAATAAGGCATTTCAATGACTGACTAATAACCTTTCTTTGCCATCAAAGTGAAATTACTGATTCGCATTATATCAACGCGCTCTTTTACTCTAGCAAAAGACACTCGCTTCGCGCATTGCGCCGGTTGTATAATAGAGTCCCAGTCTCTCATGAGCTAGGGGACGAATGTCCAGGGAGTTCAAAATTTCTGTGTGGGCATGCATCAGCGAAAGATGTGCGAGTCTTTTCTGGGTAATGGTGCTGCGTACCCATGTCTTCAAAAGACACAAGGCGGAGAAAGTGCGTTCGGAAGAGGCCACGGAAATGGGTAGGCACAGACAGTAATGAAATTAAAATCCAAAATACACGTAATAACCTACGTGTGTCAAAAATAATTTCCTAAAATATTCATAAGTAATATATCAATTGTGCAAAATATTTTTACTTAAAAAAAACTCTCGTCACACATTTTTTTTGACGAGATGAAATCACCCGTCTTGGAAAATCAACAACATCATCTTGTTTTGAATCCAGAAAACTTTCAAAGCTAGACTTTTTAGAAGAATGTGGCAAGTCAAATCTATTTCAAATATTGACAAACAGCATCCCAGTGTGAAATCAAAACAAGCACTCTTACAAAACATGTTGTTTACTGTAGATAGCCTTAAATGTTTTGTCTGCGTCGCAAGCTAAAAAGAGGTCACATGATGTGTACTTACGTGCAATATAAGACGCCAAAAACACCCCAGCTAAGGTTGTGCCTTGACAGAGGCGAAGAAGTGGAAAAGCAGACTGGCTGTTTGAAAGACAAACCATTACTCCCAGTACACCAGAAAGAACCACTGACAGCAGAAGAGACAGACGGCGACCCAACCTGAAACACACACCGAGAGCTTCAACTACACCAAAGAGTGACAGAAAATTCATATTAAACGCCTTTAAAAGCCCGATATCAAGTTCAACATGTAAATAACAGAAGGCCCATAAATACATTCAGGCTCATAAAGACTCACCAGTCACAAATGGTGCCGAAGAATATGTATCCCACAATCCAGCCTGTCATGAAACAAATGTGATGCAGTGGGATTTTCCAGTAGTCTGCACATACTAAATTCCACTGTGAACATAAAGAGAGAGAAGCAACACTTTAAATCAAATGTTTAAGTTTGGAAAGATGATGCTTGGACATCTGCAGAGTGTGAAGACGGCACAACAGCTGCTTTCTTACATAACAAAATCCTGTTATTATATTACAGCTAATGTGAAGCCATGCTATTCCAGTTTTACTTTCTCCGTCTTGAACTGCTTTTCCATGTTATGCTTCCTGACGAAACTAAAAACTTCCATGACTTTAAAAATACTGAAAAAGGAAACATATTGCTTTTCAAGGTCAGAGGAAGAAATTTAAACTCTTTTCCTTCTGTGGAAAGAAATTTCCAGTGTTCACTCAGGAGTGCCTTCATTGATGGGGTGGAGCCTGAGGAGCTCAAATATTTCTTTTTAACATCACCGTGTTTACATTCGCAATAATGTTGACTTTGGGCGTTTACATTAAAAGTCAGGCAGTGCCATGCTATACTAATATTGCACAGTAATTTGCAAGCTTTACTGTATAATTACAAATTCCTAAAACATTTTTACATAAAAAAATACAAAGAATTATTGTAGTTTTAAATGTATTTTTTAAACTGCAGGTGCATTGCAATACAGCTAATAGGTAGAGACGTTTCAAGCATATACAGTATGGTCATATCATTTTATTAGTAGTGGTCGACCAAAATGGGTTTTTTTTAATGGCCGATGCCGATATTAGGACAGGTGTTGGGCTGATAAAACACAAATGTAATTACAGTAAATTAAAGGCAAACAAAAATTGGTGAAACTAAATAAACATTTGTCACGCATAACATTTATAAATATACCGTTTTAAAGTCCTTAAAACATATTTACATAATAAATCATTTACATAATCAGACATAATTAATGTGGCTCTGACATCTCACAGTACTGTTTGAATAAGTGTGTTGAACTAGTGTGTTGTAGCTTGTGACACAACATAACATCTTGTTTAAAAGTAAATAATGATTGGTAATTTTACTGTCTGTCAAATATCGGCTTATATATCGGCCTCTGCAATATATAGGTCGATCACTAGTTAATATAAATCACCATATAAGCCTACTCCAAATTGAATGCAGAAATGCAATGTCAAACTCAAGATGAAAAATCTATGCTGAAAAGAGTCAAAACAGTCGCATTCGTTGATCAAACAGTATCAGATTATTTCATTTAAAAAAAAATCGATTTGTGGCTTTTGAGAATCGTTTTTAATTGTCCACGTTAAAAAAAAAAAAAACGATTATTCGAAAAATCGATTATTAATCAAATTTTTAACACCAATATGAAATTTGTATTAATGAGGGCTGTCAAATGATTAATCACGATTAATCGCATACAAAATAAAAGTTTGTGTCTGCATTATATATGTCTGTGCACAGTGTATAAATATTTATATGTATATTTATTTGCATGTATATGTATATGTATATGTATATGTATATATATATATATATATATATGTGTATATGTGTATATGTGTATATGTGTATATATATATATATATTTTTTTTCTTCAACTGTAGTAACCATGTTTTCAGGAATATTGATCACTACTGGCAAAACCAAGGCTTTACTACAGTAACCACAGTTTAACCTTGGTTTTGGTAAGAAAATCATGGTTATTTTGTGATAAATATGGTTGAACTATAGTGAGCATGGTTTAACTGTAGTAAAACAATTATCAATTTTCATAAGGAATATTAACAGTAGGGAACCATAACAATTTCCATTAAAACCAGTATGACTCCAATTATAACCATTTATTTTAACTGCACAAGTAGTTTCCATTGATTAAAACCAACAAAAATTCCCATTATAACCATTTAATTCCAACAAATTACCAGCAGAGAACCACAGAGACCTTCATTGTTTTCATTAAAACCAGTACAATTCCCATCCCATTATAACCATTTAATGTAACAGAAAATAACACAAAACCTGTAAAGAACTATTACTGGTCATTTTAGCTTGAATAATTATCATTTTCAATTTGCCAATTCTCATTAAAGCCATTAAATCTTATAAGATTTCTGTGATAATATTAAGCAAAAATAACTGTAATGTGGTATAACCACAATGTTATGTTGGTGTTGACAACCCATGTTGGCTTATAACGGTAATGTTGTAAGATGATGCATGAGTATATAAGTGTAATGACATTAATCAAAAGTTTAACCATACCTCAGTGACTAAATTGTGTTGTAGTCCTGCAGGTTTGCTGAATTCATATCCTCCAGTACACTGCACGACTTCTCTCGTCAGGTTAGCCGCCAGATCGCTTAGATTCACCGGGTACTTGTAGAGCTCGCACCGGCTGTACCCGGATCCCTTCCGCCACGGGACGGTTAGATTCAGGTACGCTTGTTTGGAGAGATTACCGATGAAATCTGACGGCGGTAGTAATGCTAGATCCGGTTTGCAGTGGTAAGACTCGGGAACGAGCGTAAAGAAAACATCGCTGAAAAGATTTAACGACACCGCAAAGTTTGGGAACCAGCTAAAGAGAGTTACGATTCGGTTATATCGCCCGTATCCACCGATCTTGGGGTAGATTTTCGTTTCAAACTCCATAATTTGGGAACTTATCGATAGAAACAGCTGTTTTCCAAAGACATTTCACAGGGAAATGCGGAGGAATGAACTGAGGTAGCGCTGTCCGTGCAGAGAGATGGGCTGAAGTAGCACTGCACTGGCAAATTAGATTTATATGAGCGAGTTCATTCGGATGATTCGACCTGCCTGTATGGTTCAACGTCATCATTCGATTCTTTTGAGTCATCGCTCCCAGAAATCCATACGCAGAATTTGCTTTATTTTTTCCGTATTAAAAGTACAATTTATCGTCACGTTAGATTATGTGGATTTTTTTAAATTATTGAACAACTTAACATTTTCAACAGCTGAACATTTTAAAGAAACATTTTAAAAAGTCATTAAAACACAACTGGTAAGATTATTACACTTTTAATTTAACATTTTACGTAAATGTCATCCCCTATAATCAGGATAATTTACAAACGCTTTTCTTTTGAAGCGATTCTTCTCCGCGATTCGGACCGCTTCAAAAGAATCGTATTGCGGGAATCGGACCTCCGGATCCTAAAGTCCTTTCATACGCAACAGATTCTTCCCCCAGTTTACAAGTTGACGTAACACACTATCCAATAACAGGGAGTCACCTTGTGTTCAAAGAAGATTCAGTCGGTAACTTCCAATAATACAGTTCCAGTAAACTAAGGGAGCTAATTAGGTGGGAGCTATTTTGAACCGGTTGCTCATAACTAGTTGTCCCGTTTATTGTAAGACACTGTATTTAGGAGAACGATGGCTGCTTTAAGATTTTGGGTCAGAAAGGCATTTATGTTTTTCTCTGGTTAAACTGGTTGATTTTCACAGACTGACTTCAAAACAGTTACTGTCAAATTTCTTCTTCAAACCTAAGAATTCTAATATTTTGTGTAATAGCAAACCATTGAAGCAAAAAATTTCATATAATTTTAGGGGCAAGTTCTCACACTCCCACACATTTTATCTGTCACATTTTTAGTTTTATTAGATCAAAACAACACAGTAAAATGTCTGTAGAAATGATTGTATTACTGGCAGCTGTTTCCCAGTAACTTACTGTATATTTAAATGTTTGTTTAACAGTTTAAGTTTGTTTTCATTTAAGTTTGTTTAAAGTTAAATGAACACTAAACATTAACAAGTCTTTGTCTCTTTACAGAATAAAACTATAAAATAACAGCCTCATGCAAAGCATTCTGGGAACCAAAATCTGAAAGAAAAAAAACAGAAATAGGTCGATGAGGATTTATGCTTCCCAGAATGCTTTGCATGAGGCTGTTTATTTATAGTTTTATTCTGTAAAGACAAAGACTTGTTAATGTTTAATGTTAATTTAACTTTGAACAAACTGTTGCCAGTAAATAATACACATTTTAAATCTACATTCTCAGACAAAATGTAACTTTTTTTCCAGAAATTTAATATATTAGAATTTTTTATATTTTCCTAAACCCCTGATGATAGGCTACAGTCCAGACATCAGATCCAAATATCAGTCCATACGCATGTTTTGTAAATTAGATAAGGGAAATATAGAGTTCATGCAATATGGATGTGACAAAATAAGTTTTGGGGAAACAACATTGGAATTCTCTGAATGCACAAACCAGAAGCAATGATACTCAACAAATGTAGAAGTGACGGTTCTTTAAAGAACATAATATATATTTTTTAATTTTGTATGTGTATTTATGAGGAAGAAACAATGTTATGAATGTGAAAAGCTGCACCTACACATGGAAAAAATTGGAAAAAATGCTTGAAAAATTTAACAGAGACCTTGCACTGGTATTTCAGCAACCAAATATTAAAGGTATAGTTCACCAAAGAATAAAACTTCTCTTATCACCTGTATAATTTCTTTATTCTGATGAACATAAGAAAAGATATAAGAAATGTTTGTAACCAAACTGATCATGAGCCCCATTCACTTAACATAGTATTCTTTTATCTACTATGGAAGTGAATGGGGCTCATGATCACTTTGGTTACAAACATTCTTTAAAATACACTGTAAAAATTGCAACTTTAAATGTTCATTCAACAAAGAAAATTAAGTAACTTGATTTCTTTGTTGAAGGGCGTCAATTGATTATTTTGTGTTCACTGAATGAAAAAAGCATAATCATTCAGCTAACAAATATTATTTTGTTGACTGGACTTAGATATATAAGTTTTTGTCCAATTCGTTCACCCAACTTGCCAAACTGAGTAATCTGAACAAGCAATTAAAAAAAAAACAATGGTCTGAATGGTTCCCAGCATGCATTGCGACATGTTCACTTCTTTGGTTAATATTTACTAAAAAAGATGACTGTTTTAATGTTTGCTGGATTTATTTTTAAAGTTATGTTGTTAAAGCAACACAATGTAGTTTCCATGTAAAATTGACTTACGGCTCCCCCATGTGGTTGAAAAGTGCAACAGTGCCTGGTATCAGACACTCTTCTGCAGGCAGGGGCTGTGTTTCCTACCCTCCACGTCGACTTTCAGAGTGTGCTTGTAGCAGCTAGGAGGCTGCTCAGGTTGCAGCAGCAGTAAAATTTGTCCAGTTAAAAGTTGTTCTATCATTGAAATAATTTTAGAGACATTATTTAAAGGTAAAAAACTACATAGTGTTGCTTTAATGTTAGTTATATGTTGTATTTAGATTTATTAGATTTATTAGTATTAGAGTAAACATAGAAATTTGCTTCTTACCTAATCAGTTGGTTCAACTTGTTGGTTTAAGTTGAAATTACTCAGTAAATTGAGTTAGGTGAACTACATCATCCAAGAGTTGAGTAAACTCAAAAAAAGATGTGCAGCAAGTTGCCTTGAAAATTTAAGTTAAGTCAACTTTTTATTTTTTACAGTGTATCTTCTCGTGTTCATCACATAGACTGTAAAAAAAGGACGATGTGATGCCGCTTCATTCCATTGCAATGAACTGAACATAAAATGTACGATGATGGGCGCTGACATGTTACGCAAAACGTCAGTTTGGAGCCTGGGCATGCGCAGTGGGAATCTTCAGTGGAGCCCAAGGGGCGCAGCAGTGGTATCAAACTTCCACCCAAATGCTTGCAAACCCAATTCAAACTCGCCCCTTGAACGTCTCATTAGACTGGCTTGCTATTAAGGTAAGGTAAATACAACTCATTTGTGAAAAAAAATTGTAAAAAAATTATAGTTATATCTTCAATCGAAGTTCTGACAATCTGCTCAGAGATGCTGTCAATCACAAATGTCAATCATAACGACACACCCTGTTTATATAGCATCAAATTACAAGCTTAAATGATAACAACTACCTTAAAGAGCACCCGTTTCATTGCTAAAAACATTATTTTGTGTATTTTTTGTATAACAAAATGTGTTTGCATGGTTTATGGTTAAAACACATAATTTTTCACATACCATAAATTTTTGTACATTTAGCTCCAGATTTCACTCTCTTCCTGAAACACATGGATTTGAAAAGCTCTGTGTCCCTGATTGGCCAGCTAATCTGTACATTGTGATTGGCTTGAATACATTTGAAATCAGCCGGAAATGTGACGCTCCTTACCATGTTTGAAAGATTCGTTCACAATGCAATGCTAACAGGAGTTAACTTACAGGCTGAGTGCAAGAGGTCGGAATTATGATAATGTCGGTCTTTACTACATCACCAATCCCAGGAAGTAAAACTGTTGCCTACAATCCGTGTGTTTGTTTACGTTGGAGAGAATAACTCGCGTCATCTTCAACTTTGGGCTTTGTACCTTTTGCATATCGTTAACATGAACTAATACACACTTACACACCAAAGGAAATGTAAAAACGTGAATCAGACCATTGGTGATCTTTAAAGGACCAAAACCTTCGGAAAACTTTATTGGAAGTGTAAATTATTTTTTTCATTTTGACCTGAGTCCCATTTGATTGCATGGAGAGGGCGGGGTTTATGACTTGTACTGCATCCAGCCACCAGGGGGTGATCAAAGAGCCAGCAGCTTCACTTTTTAGGATGCACACCCTCAAAGAAAATTATACAGGTTTGTAACAACATGAGGGTGAGTAAATTTTTTAATTTTTAACTATCCCTTTAACATCTGAGATATCAGTACGTTTGAAAAAAACTTTTATTTCATGGTAAGGTTTGCATTTGCATGAAATTGCTCAATTCTATATTTTAATTTTTTTACATTTATGAAGTTTATTAATTTTCTTAAATTTTCCTGTTGTGTAATTGAGTTACATAATAAGAGATACCAAACATATAGCAACTTGTAGCCATTTTTATAAAAGGTTGTGATTGTGACAATATGCCCCATAAAGTGTAACTTCATGTTAAATGAACTGCATTTGTTGTTGTCTTATTCTAAAAAATAGTCACAAAGTAAGAGTGACAACTTGCCCCTTGCATAAAGAGTTGGTCTCTAAACATCATATATCTTAAAGGGGTCATATTATAAAAATTTTCTTAAGATGTAAAATAAGTGTTTGGTGTCCCCAGGGTGCATATGTGACATTTTAGCTCAGAATACCACAAAAACCATTACCATAGAATGTTAAAATTGCACCACAAAATGTGCTGCTTTTTTGAGTGTGTCCTTTAAAATGCAAATGAGCTGATGAAATGGGAGTTGTCAAACTTCTCAAAGCTGTTTTAACATCACTAACATTCAGTACATTAGTAATACAAATCAGGTCTAAACTGAACGTGTCTGTCTTATAACTCTTTGTTCATGAATCGTTTGTTCAATCACACAAAAGAAATCACAAAGCAAGTCATTTCAAAAATTTATTTACGAACATAATCTCTGAGGAACAACAGCAGTTCTCGCGCTCTCTGTACATGCAAGTGTAGAAAATAACAATTTTGAATTTTTCCTCTCGGTTAAGTTTTTTTTTGTCTTTTTTTAGTTTCTCGCTTTTAAATCGCAGGATATCAACACAGCTAAAGGTGAAAGTACTGAATCTTTGACAGCACTGACGATAGCATCAACAAACCCCTCCCTCCCATAGCTGCTCCAACAATATGTACACAATTGAACTACATTGTACAAATAAAAAAGATACATTGTTACATCACCGGCAGCGAGCGCGATACGTCTCGTTGCTGTTAGAACCTCACATTCTACGCAAGTTTCGACTAGTACAAAGAGGAGGGTGCAAAACGTCCTGGAATATTATTTACAATTATATACAACGTCTCGTTTACGCATTACAATAGGAAAATTTACACAGCGGAGACCTTCCAATCAAACATACCACAGGTGTCAGAAAGATAATAAATAGGCCGTTTCTCACTATTTATGAAGTATACTACATGAGTTCAGTTCCATTGCAAGAAATATCTGTCGGGTTTGTGGAGAAAAACAAAGAAAAGGCTTGAAATTGTTGCATGATCCTAAAGACTCAAACGTGAATTGATTCATGTATAGTAAGAGGTAACGTGTTGCAGACAGAGATCAGTGAATCACAGACAACAAGCTTATGTGTAAGATTACTACCGCCCATCTCAAGGTTAGTAAAACTCAAATACAGTATGTTTAACCCCAGAATAAAACCTACGAGGATATACCATCACAATTCCAAGCCTTTTCCAACCAAATAACAAAACAACGGAACATAATAGCTTGTAAACAATCCGCAAACAGGGGGGCTTAGCGATGATACATACACCATTGGATTAACAAGTCACTTTATCATGTTAAAAATAAAATGCACCTAATTACATCAAAAGTACTTGTGAAATAAAAAAAGGAGAAATTACACGACACAAAAGAAAACAAAAGCACTCAAAGCAAACATGATCTGAACGGATGTTTTTTTTTTGCACTGTACGGTACTCACAATACCAGGACATTAGTTATCCAAAACAACTAGCTGCGAAACTACCGACACCTGTTGCACCCAGACTCAATGCACACATACAGAACTGCGTCATGTGGGATTTTCAGACTCACATGAAACGGATAAAAAAACAAAAACGAAACAAAACTCTAGCCTGGATGATGTAGCAAACATCACACAACCACACTGAAGTACAGGCAGGTAATGAAGAAGGGTAAAATATCCAAACATTTTCAAGCCCCCTACCTGAAAAAGCAATATCTAATAATTAGAAATAAAAGCTTAAAACAATTTGTAAAGCAACTCCCCTCTGTGGTGGTGATGGATAAATTTAAACATACACATGTAAATGTTTACTCGGATGGTAAAGAAAAAAAAACTGACATTGGTGCAATTTACTAAAAAACAAAACAAAACAAAAAACAACTGAGAGGAGATTGACAAGGATGTTAACTATGGAAAAACAGTCACAGAGCCCATGTATACAAATAGTGAGGGTAAAACCAGAGGTGTCTGCGTTCTGTTCTGACATAGTGTTTTGAAGGAGGGTGGCGAGACGATCACTTCAAAGTGTCATGCAATAAAAGTCACGTTAGAAGACAAATTAAAAACCTTTGGGATTGGGAGAACAATGCAAAACGTCTGTCGAATAGTTTGCGTAAGATTCATCACGCTAGTTCACAATCTTACTCTTAAAAAACCAAACAAAACATTAAAAAGATGAACAGAAAATCAGGAATGAAGCCTATAGCATGTATACAGATAATGAGAAGTCGTACTTTTATTTACCCAACTTATTAAATTCTTTCTAGTTCTTTTTGTAAAGAAAAGTTTATAATAAATGTAGGATGGTGGTTTTATATTTGGACAGACTTGAAATGAAGTAGGCTCCAAATCTGGTCTTCAATCCTATGACTTGTGCAGCTTTAGAAGAAATCAGAGACGTTAAATGTATAAAGGCATTTTCTTGGTTTATACTTTTAAAGATATATACTCGTGTAATAAAATGATGAATAATATACCTCTACTATTCTTTAAATAAATCCATAGTTGCTCTGCTACATCTGAAAACTATAGTAGTAGTGGCCCTGACGACAAGAGAGATCAGGAGGGAAATGATGATGTTTACTAACAATGACAATCTAGATCTCGGACGAGAACCTCGAGGAGCTTTGCGTGGAAAATACTGACGATGTGTACACCTATTTGGCCCATGGGTATGAGGGGGGAAAGTGCTGCCCGAAAGTGAACTGTACATACAATGATAACTTTTATTCATTTATTTTTTACACTTAACTGAGTGATGTTACAGTACATAAGTTATTTACAACTGTGCAGTAATGTGTGGCAAAATAAATTATCTAGAAGGCAGCGAGAATACATTGGTTAATGATTATAAAAACTGTACATCATTTACGGAATACATTTTTTTTGCGCTTTTGTATTTTTTTTCCATTAAACTAATGTTGGCTCTGTAGTGTTTCAAGTCACTTCCTCAGAAAGGGAACAATGAAATGCCCGAGTAAAGAAAGACATAAACCAAAAACAAACATTAAAAAAGAAAAACTTTTCAAGAGACCATCTTGTAAGTCCTTGCCTCGTGATTTAAGATGGCAACGTTTGCTTTTAACATGTGTCCTTTTCCTTACATAATCCTTTGAAGGCAGGCGTGTCGGGCCTGGCTTAAGGGACCATCCGAGACTGACCGATTCGGCACGTGGGACCGCCAGATCTCGTGCCCTGTAACTGGACGCAGTCTCTCCTCTCCGCTGTGGCACTGAGCCCTGCCCCGTGTACACAGCTCCCCGCCGCCCTCGATCTGGGTGCTGTACAGCGAGAAAACTGCTTTCCGCTGTAGTCGCGACACACTCGGGTCCGTTTAACAAGAGGGTGTGTGCGAGCACTCCTTTTCGCCCCCTGTTGGGTCTTTTTTGTGCCTGCACGTCGAGGTGTTGGTTGGAGTTTTGTGTCCACCACTGTGCCGACTGTCCCCGGGTTCTGGAGCACGTGGGTGGAAGCTCCTTGTTTGTTATTTAGTTTAGGGGAGAATCAGTGAGTCCCCAAATCGCACCCAAGACAGATAAGGGGATAAGGTCCAAGCAGTGTCGCTTTTTAAATCCCAAACAAAACCATAAAAACTTGAAGGATGAAAGTGCAAGTTGTGTTCTTCTCCCGTAAAAAGACGGTCCCTCCTCAGGCAAAAAAGGACAAGTTTTTTTTTCTATATAATATATATATTCTCTCTCCTCAAAGAAATCTCCTCAAACCGGCTAGCCCTTACCGAACTTTCTGTTTGATGTCTCTTTGATAGATGATTAATATTAGACCAAACTCTCAGAGTCTGAATGTGTGTCTGTGTCACGCAGGCAACAGTACAAAGTCGTCGTTGACGTCAACCATTGGCACGTAGAAAGAGGGGACCTCGTTCACGCACAAAGACTTGTGTCCAGCAGGGTCCAGCTCCTGTACCTTGAGTTGCCACTCCATCCTCTGCACTGCGTTCAGAGCGGCGGCCTCATGCTGCTGCCGCATTAGCAAACACGTCTGGGTGGAGAAAGATGCCGTGGATTAGATGTCGATACTTCTCGCAGTACTTAAATACACATTTATGGTCTTAAAGGACAAATGTGACAATAATGGACTGGGCACTTTTTTTGTTAGGATATTTCTTACCTTCATGCGGTCGTACTTATCGTCCACATCTTGAATCCAGGAGATAAACTGCCGAGCATTGAAGCGATCTCTTACAGACTTGTTCTCATCCCCCTGAAGGTCAAAATGTGTTAAAAATTAAATGTAGTTGAGGGCCTTCTGACATTTTTGACTGAAAGTTAACATTACCAGGACTTACCTGGCTCTCGGATGGCATGTTGTAGACTTCTGAATCCAGCAGCATCGTGCAAGCGCTAAAAGGAACAGCCTGATTCGCAATGGTTCTTGCTGCTCTGCAATGAACACGCAGCACTTCCTGCTCGCAAGATACTATTAACTTCTCCTGTGAAAAGAGGCGTAACATCGGTGTGAGGCCAATAATACCCAATAAGCAAACATCTTATTAAGAAAAGAGTCTTTTGAAAGAATTAAGGTCTGCAAGTCACTACATACACATCCGAGATAATGACAATCATACACTTAATCGTACTGCAATATGCCAACTTTTTCAAATGTAAACTGCACATAGCTTGCTGCTATACGACACAAAAGCTTCATCAAAAGTTCATTGATATCTGATCACTGAAGAGACAGAATTATAACAGGCAACAAGTACAAGTTTACCCGCTCAATGCTGTGCTGCAGTCTTAGTTTTCCTCGAACCGCTTCTTGCTGTCTGAAAAGCTCCTTTAGGGGCTCCGACAAAGATGGAGGTGGAGCAATCTACAACAACAGCAAAAGTCATGTCATTCAATGCACACTCCTTGTGCAACAAATCTAGCTCAAAGTTATGAATACAAGGTATGGACAAAACTTGCTAGAATCTTGTTAGGTCATGCTAGGTGTCATATAAAATCTTACCACAGGGATATGAAGTTTGCTCAAAGGCTTGCCATCAAGAAGGTAGGAGCCTGTGTATGTCACATATTCTGCATAACACTGGGGAGCTTGAGGTGTGATGTAACACAAGATCTTCCGTTTTTCCTCGATTTTCTTGCGGATCTGCAAGTACTCAAAATAGGGGTTGGAACGGTCGCTGTGGTAAGGTTCAATGTCATCCAATTTGATGGCATTCACAATGACCGCCAGAGTCTGCTGAATCATCTCCCGGGTCTGCTTCATCGCCGTGTTAACGAGCTGAACCTGCACATGTTGCGGGCCCGATTTCGTAAACTTCCTTTTACGTGGATGCTGAGACTGGCCGTCATCGTCCTCAACGGGCCTGCCTTTCGTTTTGGTAAACAGTGCTGGCGCAGGAGTGGAGGCATGAGATGCGGTCGAGCTGATGGACTCCTTCTTCTTTTCAACAGTGATATGAGATGTGGTGAGACTTGTGGTGATGGGTGCGGAGGATACTGAGCTGGTGTTGCTTGATGAGGTTGATGCAGCGCTCAGCTTGTTTTGATTGGCTAGCATCTGAGCCATTTTCCGGGTCATCCTTGGAGTTATCTCCTCTACTTTCTTGGGTGGCTCAGGCACTGGGACAGGAACTGTCACTGGGACCGTCACTGGGAGCGTAAATGGGATTGTCACTGGGACAGTCACTGACAACCTAGCGGTTGTTTCAAGAGCCTCTGACACTTGGGTAGTGTTAGTCAACGAGGCAGCTGGGAGAGGAACAGAAGGATGAGGACTGAATAAGGGACCCAAAGCGACCACTGGATTCTGTCCTAATAGATGTGGTTTTGAGACAGGTGGTGTTTCCAGAGACTGAGCCATAACAGACGGCATCACAGCATCTGGAGTTGTTTCTTTTTGCCTGTATTCAAAGTCTTTTTCACCGTCAGTAGAAAACAAATTGCTGCTGTTCTCGTCCACTTCTTCAAATGTCCCCTTCACCTCTGGAATTGTTTCTTTAATTGGAGGAACATCTGGGATGCACTGTGGTTCAGGCTGCAATTCACATGGTGGTCTGTAGTCCTCCTCACATGTGGGAGTAACCAAATCCTGAGCAGGTTCATGAGGAGGCACAATTGCAGGAGAACAGTGAGCTTTGGACAAACTCGGCAAGTCGACATCTATCATTTCAACATCTTCACTTGTCTCATTGATGGGAGGTCTTATCTGAGGTGGTGAATGCTTGCTCTCATCAATCTCCGGGACTGCTATATCGGGCTCTTGCATCTCCTTTTCTTGAAAAGGAAGGTCTGGTATAGAGAAGGGACCCATGTCATCCATTTCATCAGCTGTACTAGAAAATGGATCTTCCCATGAAACCACAGGATCCTGGCTGATTGGTGGGGCTACAGAGATGGTGCTCTCAGGCATGTAGCTGGGAGACTCGTGTCTATCATCTTGGATCATACACGGAGCATCTAGCTCCATGTGCGTCTCCTCAGGATTGGGTTTGCAATCAGTGAAGAAAGTGTCAAGTTGAGGTGATTCTGACTCCAGTGGCTCTGACAGAGGTCTTTCTGGTGATGAAATGTCTTCCACTGCATCTTTGAAGACATCATAATGAGAATCTGAGATTTGTGATGAACAGTATGCTCTGGAGTAAGCAGAGTGAGGAGGTGTCACAGGAATAACATTTGGAATATGTGACAGATCACAATCGGAGTGTGAATACGGGCTGCTTATTTTAGAGACAGCCGCCTCAACCTCCCTATAACTGTCATGAGATGGCTCTTCTGAATTCCATTCCAAGGACTGATCGCATGGGTTTTCAATGAAGTTGTCCTGTGGACGGGTGGGTGTTATGGGAATGATATCTGGATCTCTTCTATCCGAACATTCAAGCCAAGCCTTTTTGTCAGACTCGTCAATTTCAAGAGAATACGAGGCATCATCTCTAGACTGGATGGGCTCATCTGCAACATGGTGACATTCTGGGGCATCCTCAGCAAAATCATCATCATCATCTTCTTCCTCCTCCTCCTCCTCCTCTTCCTCTTGTTCTTCAGCAACAGAAGGCAAGTAGTCACTCACACTCACAGGGTGAGCTGGCGTCAAACCAGGCCCGCTCTGGTGTGGCTCTGAGAGATCATCAATATCCATGGGTGGCAGGGCAGCAGGTGCTGGAGTTGGTGGAGCAGCTATATCCAGACAAGGCTCCTGAGGGTCAGGTCTATGAATTGGAGTTGAGGGCTTCATGAGATATGTATTGTAAATACTCTCCGATGGGTGTTCAATGTCATCTTTGATAGAATTTACAGCTGAAGCTTCCTCTGGTATCCTGTCATGTTCTGTCAGGTCTGGCCTGGGAGACATCATGTCCATAGGAGGCGAAAAGTATGCTGGAGAAAGACAATTAAGACTGTCTGCTGCCAACTTGTCCTCAGTAATTTGAGATGCTGACGACTCAAATGCGGTGACTTCTGGTACTTGTTGTCGTAAAAACTTTTCTGCCTCTGCTTTGAATTCACCCTCAAGTGGTCTTCTGACATCCGAAGTGGCCGAGCGACTCACGAGCGGTAACTGCATGTTCTTTGCAGGTGTTATGCACGTTCCATCCTGGAAGTTATGAGCTGTGTTGGAATATCCATCGTAGAAGGAAGGGAAACAGGAATTCATGGACATGGTAGCTGAAGGATTTTGACACTCGAGACCATCAAATATGATATCAGAATAATCATCAGTACTGCAGGTTGGAGTTCGTGGCGTTTGCATGACTTCCTCGTAGCTTGGACATGAGATCACAGAAGTTGGGGTAGGGACACCTGTTGGTCTGTTCTGATCAGGTCTTGGAGATGCAGGAAGACTTTCTTTCATTTGGTGTCCAGCAAGCCAGTCTTTTGAGTTCTGACTGTCAATAGGTTGTGACTTTCTATCAGGAGACATCAACTGAGCTGGAAGGCCAATTTCTTTGATCTTCTTCTCCTTCAAAGCAGTTTCAACTGGAGCAGATTTTTTGGAAGAGAGTTCAGTGTGAGAGTTCTTCTTCAGTTCCTCATTTGACTTGGTTTTATCTTTGAGTTTTGGGTCGGCTGATCGATGTCGTAGTTTTTCCATCTGTTTCATTCTCTCTTTGTGTCTCTTATGGTGCTCTTTAGTTTCCTGATCCTTTAAACTAAGCATCTGGCCAAAACTTGTTAGCCTCAAATCACCATCAACCAAAAGCTTTTCACGAGGGCGGTTGTCCTTTCGAGCTGTGTCTTTTGACTGGCTAAATTTGTCATTTTCATCTTTGACCTTTGTTTTGGTAATGTCCGTTCTGTCTTTGTCAGTGATATCCTTGTTTCTGTCTTTATTTTTCCCATCAAATTTAGAGCAGTCATCTTTAGACTTCTCTTTGAGACTGACGACTTGAGTGTTTTCTTTTAATCCAGACTTTTGTTCTTCTTTGGAGTGTCTGAACGACCCAAACCCTTCTGAATATTTATGCTTTTCCTCCTTCACCTTGTCCTTGTGTTTCTCTTTTTTCTTTTTATCTTTTATTTTCTCGCTGTTCATGATACTGTTGGTCTTGTCCTTTTTGGACATCTCCTTCTCAAACTCAAGAGTTTTATCCAAGTCATCTTCTCCATCACCTTTGGAACCATAAGGAAAGGTGTAAGGGTCTGCCTCCAGTGGCATGGGCTCTTTGTCAAATGGCAAGCTTTCTCTGCGGCCGTAGGACTCTCTGATCTCCTCCGACTTGTCCTTTTTCTCCGCCTTTTCTTTCTTTACTTTCTCTTTATCCTTGTCATGGCTCTTTTTGGAGGATGAAGAGGAAGAATGTCTATGCCTCTCTTTCTCTCTGAACTTGTCCTGTGGGGTAGAGATGGTAAGTGACTCTCTTCTCTCCTCAGACACGTCAGGTATACTGATGTTAGAGGAATCGTAGAAGTTGCTAATGACAGGCTCGTGACCTCTGTCTGTGAAACTGTCTGATGAAATTTCACTGTTTCTGTCATTGGAATCATCTTTATAATCGTTCATGGCCTCCTCCTCAAGTTTCTCCAACAAGGATTTCTCATTTTCACCACTGCCCTTTGAGGGTTTCTTGTCTTTTAAGTGCTCTGGCTTGTCTTTGTATTTGCTTTTGCTCTTTTCTTCACTAGCATCTCTCTTGTCAAGAAGTTTCTGCTTGCTTTTCTTGTCCTGATTGGAATCCACAGACGCTCTATCTTTACGCTCCTTATGCTTTATGTCAGTTGAATCTTTGTCCTTTTTATCTTTGTGTTTTTCCATGGAGCCTTTTCTTTCCTTCCCAGCATCAAATGTTGACTTTTCTTTTTTCTTGTCTTTGTGTTCCTTTTCTTTTGGTTTTTCTGTGAAATGTGTTTTCCCATCTGCAGAATATTTCTTGTGTTTATCTGTCTGGAAATGATCCATTTCATCTCTGTCAGGTGTGGAATCTTTCTTGTGGGAGTCTGACAGGCCGAGAGAGTCACTTAATTTTGCAACACCTCCATTATAATTGTCATCTTCGTCTTCACTCTCATCTGTGAAGATATCAGCGATCTTATACCACGTCTTTTCTCTCACCTTTTCAGGCTTTTTCTCCTCTTTCTTAAATTCGATGAAATCTTTCTCCCTGTCAGCATGTTTGTCCTGGGATGTCTTGTCTTTCTTCTCTTTATTCTGCTCAGATGTCGTCTTCCTGTCTTTGTCTTTGCTATGAGAATCTTTATGCTTTTCTTTAGCCACATCCCGCTTGTCTTTGGAGGTTCTTTCCAGGTCTTTGTCTTTCATCGACCGCTCAACTGAGTTCTTCTCTGGTTTCTCTTTTTCCTGGTCCAAACTTCTGTCTTTAGGTTTGTCCTTGTGTTTGTCTCCTTTGGACTTTTCTTTCTTTTCCACACCATCAGTCTTTTTCTCCCTTTCTTTCCCAGAGTGGTTCCTCTCCCTTGAATCAGATTTGCAGGTGGTTTCATTTTCTGCTTTGTCTTTAAAAAAGCCTTCACTCCCGTAGTCGTCTCGTAAAGATTCCTGCTTCGTTTTGGAGTCTTTCCTCTCTTTAGAGAACTCATAAGAATCCTTTCGGTCTCTGCTGCCATCCACCGCATCCTTCTCTTTCTTTTCTTTGACACCCTCTGCTGACTCTTTCCGTTTCTTCTCCTTTTCCACAGACTGACCAGAATTAAACTTTTGCTTGTCAGTCCAGTCCTTTTTCTTGTCAGCGTTCTTTTCAGATGTTTCTTTGTCTTTCTTCTTTGATGCGGTTTCTTTTTCAGGACGCTTTTCCCCATGATCTGGCTTTTTATCTTTAACCTTATTTTCCTTTTTCCGCTCCCTGCTTTCTTCCTTTACAGTTTCCACAATTAACTTGACCGCATTATTTGCTTTGTATTCTTTTACTGGTGTGTCCCAGCTATCATCGCCATAAATCGAACTGTCAGAAGAAACATCTGACTGCCACCGATCATGGGGGTCATCTGACGCGCTCATCTTGGTATCCTCCAATAAGTGATTCTTGATGTCATAGTCCTCATAATCCGGCTCCTCCTTAATGGTCTTATCCCGTTTAGACTTTTCTTCTTTTGTACTTTTCTCTGATTTAAAATGTTTGTCCTCTTTTTGCTCATTCTTTTTGTCTGTTTTGAGAGATCTGTCCTTGGACTTTTTCTTTTTCTCATCTTTATGAGCTTTCGGTTTCTCCTCCTTTGCTTTGTCTTTTATGCTTCTCTCTTTCTCAGTTTTTAAGGGTTTGTCTCTCTCCTCTTTGCTCACCTTGTCCTTGTTTGACTCTTTAATTTTCTTTGACCTCTCTTCCTTTGTGGCCTTTTGAGATTCTTTAACCGGCCAGTCCTTATCCTCAGATTTACTTTTTGACAGCTTGTCTTCCTTCTTAAAATGATCTTTGTCATGTTTGGAAAGTTTGACTCTGTTTTCAGAAGGTGACTCTGTCTCCACAATGAGCGACTTCTGCCGCGAATCGTCAAAGTCGAAAGAAAAGCTCTTGACAAATTTTTCATTCATGTCTTGACTCAACACCACACTTGGAGCCTTGTCTTTTTCTTTACTTTTGTGTTTGTGTTTCACCTTGTGTTTTTTCAACACCTTTCCATCTTTGTCTGTTTTGGAAATGGCTCCGTCTGTGCTGGAGTTCTTGTAAAACTCTGAGTTCTTTTTGTCTAACGCATTGGCATGCGAGTTGTTTTTCTTTCGGTTGTCTGGCACCTTCTTTTTCACTTGTTTTATGGACTCGACGCTGGAGTCAGCAGAAGAGTAGTCGGACTCGCTGGATAGTCTAGAGTCAGAGAGGGAGCTGACATCAGACCAGTTCGGGGAGGACACTGTCTTCCACCCATCTGTTCTCCACTGCTTTGGGTGCTGCTCCGCCAGAGACTGTGTGTGCTTCTGTGAGCTTAGACTTCCATGTGAGGATGACGTAGAGGACGTAGACAGAGAGCTATAGACAGAGGGATCTTTCAGGCTCAAAGTAGAAGAGTCCTTTACACAGTTCGAGCTCTGCATGGAGCCTTTATCATCCTCGCTCTCAAGGTCCCCGACTTCAGAGTCTGAGGTGCAGAACTTGTCGTTCACTTTACCAAAGCGCACCTCCTTACTGGCGTTATTTTTTGTCTCCTTCTTCCTCTTCTTCTTCACTTTACTTTTCTCTTTTTGCTGTTTAGAGCTCGTTGACGTAGAGTCCCGACTCTTGGCATTCGTCTGAGGTGCAGGTTGCCTTGGTGTGGTCGTGGGCGTGAAACACAACGTTCTGTCGTCCTCGTCCGAGCTGTTGCTGTCCGACACGATACGACGCACAGCCTTCTTTGGTGTTAGCGAGTTGCTTTTGGAATAGGTTTTAACCTCCATCTTGGGTATGGAGATTAAGCTGTTGGGCTTGCTGACGGGCTCCTTGCGGAACTCCTTCTTGAGCAGATGCTTGTCGTCCACAGGTGGGACGCGCTCCTCCTCGTCATCCTCGTCGAACTCATACTCGTCCTTGACTGGAGTGGTTGTGGATTTGGGTGGGTCCATGACCTTCCCTTTTAGTTTCAAGCCCTTCTCAAACTCTGAGTCTGTATTATTGCCATCAACAGAGCTGGATGGGGCAAACGATGGGGCATCTTCCTCTTCTGAAGATTCTGTTGACAAACAAAAAAAAACTTTTTATTAAACCAGAACTATAAGGTATTTGTTAAAGTTAAACTCATAAACATCACTATTTATTATTACAATCCATACATTTACACAAGCATTGCACAAAACACACCTGAGGAACTCTCATCACTAGAGGTGTAAGTGCCTTTTCCCAGCAACAGATTAAGCATCGTTTGGGAATTTGCCACTTTTAATGGCGTCTCTCCTCTTCTGTTGCTTTGACGAGGATCTCCTCCATATCGTAACAGCAGCTTCACAACCTACAAAACAAAGTCAGTTTCAATAAAGCACAATAAAATCTGTGTAATCTCAAAGTTATTGTATAACGAGTTATCTTACTTTGAGGTGGCCATTGTTAGACGCATCATGTAGAGGCGTATCATCGTCCAGGCCTTTGGTGTTAACCTCAGCCCCGGCTGCCAGCAGCTGCTTGGCCACATCGTAATACCCTCTGTTGCAAGCCTCATGCAGTGCGGTCCAGCCTAAATGTAAACAGAAATACACTTTCAGTCTGCTCATTCTCTAAGATTATGGAGAAAACTAGCACAGTTATTTTTAGCTAATTTGTTCACACAATTTTCAACCAGTAGGCAGGCACAGATATAAATGTGTGAAGGTAAACACTTCATATCCTAATCCATTTATACATCAAATTAAAAGATTAAGACAAGCAAGAAACAGTTCTTACCTGCAAAGTCTTTTACATTCACGTCAGCCCCCTCAATGATGAGCTCTTTAACGCGGCGTGCCTCCCCGCGTATGGCCGCTCGGTGCAGCCGCGTCTCGCCCCTCTCGTTTCGCTTGTTCACTTTGTCTTTGGTTTTTGAGGCAGAGTTTGGTGTTCCTTTCTGACCCAGACTTGACTGTGACTGGTGCTTTGGTGTTGTGTCTAAACGGAAATATCAGAAATGACAAACGTTTACAACCACAAATGCATTGCAGTAAAAACAGACAATATTCATTTACTCCTGTTTGAATTGTCCACTGGGTGGCGTTGTTGTACAACGAACACATCTGAAAACATCATGTACCCAAGTGCACAAAATCATCCACTGCACTTGGATTTGTAGCATTTATTATCATCAATGCTCAGAGTATCTCCATGCAGACCATGCAAAGTAAACATGGAAATTCATTAGTGACCGCAGGGAAGATACGTTACAGCTAAAACAATATTTTTCAGACCCTTAAATTCGGCACAAAGTAAAGAATGTGCACAATAGCTGGCATGAAGAAACGCTTGACGGGAGGTCCCATTTCCTGCAGCTTTGTTTTGGAAAAATAAATCTGTAAAACCGTGTGTAGTGTGGAGTAGAGCTAAATCTAAGTAATCTAATAGAGACGTGCATACTTTAGTTAAGCAATAAACACAACTTCACGCATGAAATGTTATGTGGTTTGCAACTTAACTAAAATGTAATTTAACTAAAGCTCCCATAAAATTAAATCCGAATTGAAAACAACTCGTATGGGAATAGTACAAACCGCATCCCTTGTTCCTCCATCAACAATACTGGTGTGATGGCTGATGAACAACAGTGGATTAAGATCGCAGAGGTCCATTTCTCTGAAGTAATGGGAATTGATGAGGGTTATCTTATTACATTGAATTTTAATTAAGTGTGGCACTGTGTGCTTAAATGAAGTATAACGCGAGTGCAGCCGGGACAGCGGAGGCTACTGATGCCACCGGTCCTCTTTCCGTTTATGTCCCCCAAGACGTGGCATCCATGACAAACACGCACCTGGACTGTGTACGGACTCCTCCGCCGTCATCTGCATGAGAAGAGCCACCTGCTGCCGCTCTGAGAGGGGGTACCCGGCCCGGATCCCTGGCATGCCCATCCCGAACGGCAGGCCTGACTTCCTGGTGTTAGTGGGCTCTTTTTTAATGCGCTTCCGCTCAGGACATGGTTTCTCTGTTGGGTGAGAAAACAGTCATGTTAAACCACAAACCACACAAATAAACAAACACACTGAATTCTGTGGCCTTCACAAATCATTCTAGTTAAGCTAGTGGGCGCATTAGTAATATTTGAAGGTCAAGCGTAACCTACAACTCTCGGGTCAATTCCCAACCTCGTCTGCCCATTCGACAGCCTGCTGGTGGTTCGAGATTTCTCAAAAGTCCCATAGGTAGGAGCGAGACCTCCCATTCTAGTGTGTATGTTTCTTTAAGAGTATGACTTGGCAGCTTGTCACCCATTACAAAATGGCTGGTGTTCACATTTCAATGTGGCCGAGGCAAGGTCACCACTGCAAACGGACAAAGGCAGCTGCTCTTCACAGAAACACCCATCAATTATTCTCAGTATGTCAGTGTCAACATATCTGCCTCCAGATCATTGCACATATCTCGCTCACGCTATGCTATCAAACGCAACGACGGCCTTCTCACCGTATGACCCCACACTTCAAAATGATGCACACAACGTGCTTGCTGTTGGTTCCAAAGTAGTGGTTTGCAAAGTCCAAAAGTATAAATTATAGTAAGAGAAAGCCAGACAGCTCTTCTAGTAACTTTTCAGGGATTTCTCTTCATGGTTGGGCTAACACCTGTAAACACTTACGCCTAATGTACCCCAACCCCTTCGAACGCACGCATTTGCCATTTAGTCACATTCCTTCGCTTCGAACCTCGAAGTGCATGAACTGTCGAAGCAGTCTAAACATGTTTTCAAAGGGTGGATGAGAGGAACAGAAAAATGCAGTGCTTGCTCTTTTAGCCTTTCACTAAAATAGACCAAACTGAGATAATAACACCGGTACATTACCACCGGATTAAACGTTCAGTATTTATTTTTGATGCACATTTTACACTGAAAACCAGAAATAGTGTCTCACAACATCAAAACTGGACACAATGATCCATTCGTGTTTGCGTATTAGAAATTTTGGCTAACCTGATAAGCTAACACAGAAACACATTTAGTTAAATCCATCCAATTGTATTCTGCAGACTATTCTGAGAATCACAGCAGAAAAGTGTTTACATCTTAATGCAAACGTGTAGATGAGGTTTCACGGTTATCAGATACATGTTAAATGCCCTACAGACAGCAAATGAGCCTGTTTCCCAATTATTGGTTGAAAGATGTGACCCTGGACCACAAAACCGGCACGAGCATATTTGTAGTTTTAGCCAACAATACATTGTATTGGTCAAAATTATCAATATTTAGAATCCCAAAAATCATTAGGATATCAAGTAAAGATCACGTACAATGAAGGTATTTTGTCAATTTCCTACTGTAAATATATCAAAAATGTATTAATCATTAGTAATGTGTTGCTAAAGACTTAATTTTAAAGGTTATTTTTTCAATATTTATTATTTTTTGCACCCTCAGATTCCAAATTTTCAAATAGTGGTATCTCGGCCAAATATTGCCCTTTCCTAACAAACCATAGATCAATGAAAAGCCTATTTATTCAGCTTTCAAATATCTCAATTTCCAAAAAACTGACCCTTATTACTGGTTCTGTTGTCCATTTGTCACGTATTTGGGACAGACAACCAATTTCAAACTAAGCATCACAAGCATCTTCTGTATCGTCATTAGGCCTGCGCAATATTGGGGGAACTGCCATTGTGATATTTTGATATCGCCCCATGTATATTTTGATATGAAAAATGCTGGATGACCTCACCAAATTACTTTTTTATGAAATTACCAATACTATATGCCATATAAGCATCTCTTGTATAGCTCTGGGAAGGTAACTTTAAGGGTTAGTCCATTTTCTTAAAAAAAAAAATCCAGCTAATTTACTTACCACCATGTCATCCATAATGTTGAGGTCTTTTTTTAATCAGTCCAGAAGAAATTATGTTTTTTGAGGAAAACATTCCAGGATTTTTCTCATTTGAATGGACTTTAATGGACACCAACAAAGTAACAGTTTTAATGTAGTTTAAAAATGCAGTTTCAAAGGACTCTAAACAATCTTAAATGAGGCATAAGGGTCTTATCTAACGAAACCATTTTCATTTTTGACAAGAAAAAGAAAAAATATGCACTTTTAAACCACAACTTCTCGTCTATCTCTCGTCCTGTGACGTGCCTGGGCGACCTCACGTAAATGCATAATGCCGTGGAAAGGTCACGTGTTACATATATAAAAATTCACATTTGCAGACCATTTTAAACAATAAACTGATACAAAGACATTAATTAGTTTCATTCCACATACAACAACATCGGAACGGCCCTCTTTATCCACACTTGTAAACACTGGGGCGTAGTTTCACATACGTCATCCGTGACCTCTTGACGTGATGACGTATTGCATGAGGTCACGCTGACGGGTCACATGACCGGTGATAGATGAGAAGTTGTGGTTTAAAAGTGCATATATGTGTTTTCTTGCCAAAAATGACAATCGTTTCACAAGATAAGACCCTTATGCCTTGTTTGGGATCGTTTAGAGTCCTTTGAAACTGTAATTTTAAAATGCATTAAAACGGTTACGTGTTGGGGTCCATTAAAATGAGTAAAAATCCTGGAATGTTTTCCTCAAAAGACATAATTTCTTCTTGACTGAACAAAGAAAGACATCAACATTTTGGATGACATGGTGGTGAGTAAATTATCTGAAGAAAATGAATTAATCCTTTAAGGAAAATATATACTAGTCAACATTTGAAGTGGATCAAAAAAGTTTATTAAAGTTGTGCTAAGACAAGAACGGGTATTAGGGATAAGTTTTATGTAAACTTTTATGAATGGTTTTGATCCACTTCGAATGTTGACTAGTGTATATTACATACACTATAGTACAAACATTTTATCATGTGACCAGATCATGTAACCTTTGAAACTATATTATCTGGTATCGCCATATAAGTACTGTGAGGTAAAATATATTGATGTTACTGAATCTGTGATTTCTCTCTGCCAATTAAAAACGTTCTTATAGTGTAACACTGGCTAAAGCATCCAAAATAGTTTTCCTTTTGGAAAAAAATGTGACTATAGGTGCGATGTTGGTGTTGGAACGATGTATTGTGCAGCCTTAATTGTCATACGACACTGCATAGTTTAACATGCTTATTCAGATGGAATGTAGATACTCCAAAGTATATTTTTTTATTGAGTTTACCATACTTGTATTCCCACAAAAAATTGCTATATAGTCACCTTCTTTACATGATCGAGGTGGTCAAACTTGTTTTTCATGACCTATTACAAATCAAACCTGACAAGCTTGCTGACTCTTAAGTTTGCAATGCCTTTGATCATCCAGAAGGGTAAAACTGAAAAGCAACAGGTTTATCTTGAGAAGCTAATGCTATATGATCACACCAAAGTCTATCTTGGGTCCTACTTTAAATGCTTTCAAGTCTGCTAACAGCCCAAACTTAACCGTAGGCAATTATGGTGCCTGCCCTACCAAAATACACTTATTAAATAGCAAAACTACATAATAGATGTAAAATCACCAAAACTGCAAAACTACAACACAGAAGCAATCTGTGAGCTGCCCAGAAAAAACAGGAAATGAAGGCAGAAGAGACAGGAAGTGCCCACAGGATGTCGTGTCAATGCTTTGTGCATAGCAGATGAAAGGACAGCATGGGGAGGAGGTTTATGACAAAAAAATGGGGTGAAAGGGGAAAAAAAGGGTTTCGTCAACCAAAGGAAGTCATCAGCAAAGCAATTGAGGATTTTTCTTGGAGCAAGCGTATAATGTTAATGAAATGATTCAAGATCTTTAATCAAGATCTTGTGTAAAATCACGCCACGCTTCACATCTTAAATGCTGGGGTATCTGCATACCAAAAACAGACGGCCAGTGCGATTCAGGCACCACCCGATCTGATATATACAGTAAAAGCACAAACATGAATAATTCATATGATCGCTGCATGACAGAAAATCAAATACTACAAAAACATTCCTCCCTCCAGGAATACCAGCAACGCTCCAATGCGAAAGGCCAAAAAACATCTACGGCCCAATCTGATAGACAATCCTCTCCCCTGGCCTAAAGCGAGCAGACGCATAATAAATGCAATTATGTACATACGTTAGCCGGAGACCAACTGCGTGTGCAAGCGCAGCAGCGCTCAAGCCTGCCAGCGTTAGCAAGGCGTGGGCAGCAGTGGAGCAGCAAATATTGCCGTCTCTTATCAGCCAACCCACTCCTCTCCTCCACCCTCATACACAACATTCTGCCGCTCGTTCCCACGTCTGCTGTAGCCCGAACGGCCAAAGATCCCAGATGATGCAGACTGCAATAAACAGTTCGGCTGCAGCAATATCCTCTGGAAACGCAAGCTAAATGCATCACCGCTAGCGAATGTCTGTGCTTCTTCAGAGCAATGGCACTGCATATAATTTCCATGCCAAGTTGTCTCTCTAATACATAATGCAGCAAAGATGTCTGCGGCCTAAGAAAGCGCAGCAGAGGTAAATCACAAACGCAGAGAAGATGGAGGCCGGAAGACGGTAAGGAAATATCCCGAATGCTCCTGGGTCTTGTGGGTTACTCCAGATAATCGCGCAGCCTCTTTGACTGCAGAACGCACCGGGAGCCCAGGAGAGAAAGATGCTCGAAAATACATGCTAAATAAATTATGCATTTCGGATGGAACCTTCCAGAAAATGGAGGACAAAACACTTTGTGGATATCTTTTAATTATTGCAGAAATCTGCTGACTGTTTTCGCATTACTGCACTGATTACTTATTCAGTAGCAAAAATCTATCCAGTCAGTTTTTCCTATATAAACATGAAATCCTATGCTTTGACATACAAGTCATCCAACTTTCATACTGTGCATTAAACGGTTTAATTTTAAGTAGGGGTGGGCGATAAATCGCCTGCGATTCTCATGCGTATCTCATCAGTAAAGCCGGTTTCATGATTAGTAGTAAATCGCCACACCTACTTTCAGATGGAGCGCCATTTACTGCACAGAGAAGCTTGGCAAAATCGCATAGATTATCGAAGGTGATTTCTCCACGATTATGAACGCAATTTTGCCTAGCTTCTCAGTGAAATACGGCTCTGTGCAGTAAATGGCGCTCCATTTGAAAGCAGGTGATGGCAATAATTTACTACTAATCACGAAACTCGCTTTACTGATGAGATATGCATGAGAATTTAAAGTTGCAATTCACAACTTTATCAGTTTAAAACAAACCAAAAAAACTGTTGTGGTTTATAGATGGTTTCAGCAGAAACAACATAAACCGATTTCAGTGAGCAAACGTAACTTCCGGTAGACTTTCACACGAGGCAAAACATTAAATTTAAGGCCCAAAAAAAATTAATGATCACATTCGTCTAATCTTTCGTAACGATCCGCTAGCTGCCCCGTCCCACAAGCAGGCTGTCAAAAAAACGCGTCACTGTAGGCAGCCTGGGCTCTGAGATCTGCACTTTCACCAACCACTCAAAACCAAAATAAAGTTTTCCAACCAATCTCCGACCGGGGATGGCTGTTGTTAGGTAGAAAAAGCCAGTGTCAAACCTTATAACAGTCACACCATGTCGGTGATTGGAATGTCTTTAAAATGATGTAAGTGAATTCGTACATTGCTAATACTACATGATTTCAGCGTATATAGGCTGGAAGTGTGTATAGTAATTTTCTTGTGGACTGAATAAAGTCTACGATTGGCATTTCTTTTTACGACAAAACCCAGCACCGTGTTTTAATTCTTGACGTGATCTTTATAGGCTTCTGTATGATTGTTAAATGGACTGGATTGCACATTGAACTTGAAAGCGCGACGCTCGTATCCAATAGCGCACATGCACAGGCAGAGCTTAAACAACTTCATGTTCCAGGGCTCGAAATTGCGACTGTTTTGGTCGCATATGCGACCGAAATTTAATCTGTGCGACCTTAAAATATATTAGGGAGCATTTTTGCGACTGCCTATTTTGTTGTGGTGTGACTTGATTTAGATTGTGTATGATGTGTGCTGTTCCAGGTTCAGTGTTATCTCCAACATTACATAACCAATCAAATTTCACCATTAAGTTCTTGCGTTTAATGAAGACCGCAGATTGGCTAATATGAATGTCAATCATTCCTTGTTGCCGTGCTACGTTGGTACGTAAAGCGCGAAAATGTGAAAAAATGTTACTGCCAATGTTACTGTATTCATTCATAACGACGGTCCGGATTTAAATGCAACTTCACCACCGGAAAATAGGCTTAACGTGAAACCTTTCGGAGAGAGTGGCTTAAAGATTACGAGTGGCTCCGTTATTAAAATGACTCGATGTTACTGTAAATGCAGGTAAAACGGCGTTGGTGGCGGAATCCACACATTTTAAGCGCGAGACCTTGCTTTAACATGGCGAAAGTGCCAAAAACACAAAAAGTGTTGTGACAAATGTATTTATTATTGATGGAGACAACGACCTATCTATCAAATAGTGTTTGATGATGTAGTATGTGCGCATCCTGCTTGAGGGACATCCGACAAACATCCTTGTGGTCCATGATGTTGATGTGGAATACGACAATGCTGATAATAGCATCCTGGTAATGCAGTTATAAATACCAATATATATTAGCCTTCTAAAAATTAATCAGTGTTTTACGTGTTTGCTAGATTTTTTATTGTAATCATAATTATGTTACCTGTAATTGTTAAATTATTATTGCTGCTATGTTATTTCAACAGCATTTGAATATTACTTTAGGAGTCTATGCAGCACAAAATACCAACTTTCAAATCCTGGCCATAGGATGTGTAAAGCCCAGTTGTGGTGTTTAATTTTTAATAAAATAAATCTATTAACTTATACATTGTAGTTGTGGTGCTTCATAATTTTTGGATGAGTGCGCCTACATTTTTGCTGGTGCTCCTAACTCTTTAAAGCTACCAAATAAAAAAGTTAATTTTGAGCCCTGTGTTCGCATCTTTTTGGCTTAAACGGACAATGCTCATATGTAAAAATAGCTGTCTTTGTGATTTTCATAGTAAACATGTGGTTACTGTACGTCTTAAACAAATAAACATTGTATTGCATTCGGTCTTATAATAAGCATAAACTGTCTCTGTCATTAAAGTTAATTAAATATATAAAAAAGAAAATGTTAGTATCTTCGTAAATAAAGATTAATCCACAATTACTTTTAAACATTTTTGCCAAACATCCTTTGTGTTGAGCTCAGCTATTTGAAATAAGTTTAAGGTTTACCATGGAATGTAGATTTCCTGATCTTTTGCTTCATTAAAGGGATAGTTCATACAAAATTTAAATTCTGAAAAATGTTGTTCTAAACCTGTACGAATTTCCTTTTTCTGATGAACACAAAATAAGATATTTTGATAAATGATGGTAAGCACACAGCTGATTGTAACCATTGACTTCCATAGTAGGAATAAACACAACATGATGGAATTTAATGGATATACCATTAATTGTGTGCTTATCATCATTTATCAAAATATCTTATTTTGTGTTTATCAAAATAAAATAAACTTATACAGGTTTAGAACATAAGGGTGAGTAAATGATAACAGAATATTCATTTTAGGGTGAATCCCTTTAACAGAAATACGGCAGAAATTTTTGAAATTCACCCTTATTATGTCTACATCTTATAATGCATTCATTCACGCTTTCTTGATACATAGTTACACATCGTTTTCTTTCATGGACTATGGACCCCCTAAAGTAGCTTGGGCCACCCCCTGGCCTGAAATCACTGATACATCCTTTAAAGTATATAATTAAGAATGTTTTTGGCATTTATTTGAGATACATTATGGTTTTATTAACCAAGCAACAGAAACTAATCATTACATTAATCGTGCAATTAGTCGTTAGATTAGTCGACTAATCGGAAAAATAGTCGTCAGATTAATCATTTAATAAATAGTCGTTTACCCCAGCTCTATTAGAATCATTTTAATTTTTCGACAAGGTATTTGCTCCAGAGGTCACAAGCCAGCCCGATAAACAAGCACAGACTGCAAGTTTACTTAGAGCCAGACAAAACTTGCGTTCGATGAAACCGTATATATCGAAATGTTTAAGTTTTCATTCAGTCAGAACAAACACTGCAGATATATTACTTGTTCAGATGCCTGTTTTTGGATATATGTTGGATATCGGTTAGCCACATCTCTTGCAACATTCATAGAACAATTGAAATCCCATCTCTTTCAAAAATACTTGACATAGATATTGACCGCATTTCTATCTCTTCCCTCTTTTCATAAAAAAAACAACTCTCTTTTTCTCTCAACAGGTATTGTTTCGTAATAGTGAAAACTTGAATCTTGGTATAAGCACCTTTTGTACTATTGCCTCCCTATGACACATCACTTCTAGTGTTTCCTAATCTTTGGATAAAAACATCTGCTAAATGCCTACATGTAAATATGTACTTCTAACTGTCATGTGGATTAATAATGACAAAACCGCTTTGATGCAGTGATCACACAACACAGAGTAGCGGGCCGAAGCAAAATGCACAAAGAAAATGCAATTTTATTTAACAATATTTTTGTTTACAAACAGCCACAATGGAAGACTTTTATTGTCTATCATATTGATTAGTCAAAATTCCCCCATTCAATCAATATATGATGGTTTCTCCAAACTCCATTCTTGCTTTGAGGAACCATTCTCAGCTCATTAATACCCAAAACAATCCCTGTCCCCATCTGCAATGACTTTTATTTCAATCAAACCAAAACAGAATTAATAATGGTTTTCCTAGCAAATGATAATATGGCTGCATAACGATTAATCGTGTTTAAGCATTTATACTTACATATAATATAAATTATATACAAATATAAAAATGTATAAATACATACATATACACATAATTATTATACACCGTACACACACATAAATGATGTAAACAAAAACTTTTATTCTGCAAACGATTAGTTGCGATTAATCGTTATGCAGCCCTAACTGAGAACACATCATAATTCAAATCTTCATAGCAGTTAAACATTAAACATAAATTTTAAGCTGAAAGGATGATTGTGTGAGCTTACAGGAATAATGGGAAAATGTAACTAGTCCTGTACTGGAAATATTCCAACTGGGGGAGGAGACTACATCAAAAATCCCAGTAAGGGTGCATAGGATGAGCCGAGCCAAGAGCTGGAGAAACTCCATTAGAGAGAGAGACACAATGATACAGCAAAAAACATGCAACCAACTCCAAACAAGCATACCAGCGACTGTAAGCCTTAAAATTGAGGATGCAAATCAAAGAAAAAACTGAACTGAGAAGTAAATCTGAAACAATATTCAATGCATTATTGAGTAAATAAAACTGAAAAGTGATCTGGGGGAGTATTGTTTTCGATTGTGAGCTTAAAAACATTGAAATCTGACAGAGAAAAACACAAACATTAAAGCAGGTCCAGTCAAAGAATGGCCGTGACCACACCCCCTATTAGCATCACAATGAGCCCTTCAGGCTTTGTCTCATGAGAGGGAAAATGGGCAAGATTTCACGCCTTACAGCCACGTCTCGAGGAGGAGGAGGAGGGGGGTGGTTTCTGCCAACGGCTTGCTAAAAGGTTACAGAGAGGCTGCGCTTCTGCTGCAAAACCATGCAGATATTACAGCTATAAAAAGAACAGCCCAAATTCAAAATATATTCAAGCGCTATCTGTCTAACAGGCAGAGAAGACGTCTGACTGCATTTCATTTCGATGAAACAAATTTGCAATGAAACAAACGCATTAAAGTACTGCACATATTTAACACCATTTTAGACCTTACAGACATCCAAAAAGCAACAAAATCCCAAAATATTCCCATAGGAAAACACATAAGTGTAAATCTCACCTTCCTCAGCATTTCATCCAAATAATTTCCAATCAACAAAGTAATGGTAACTCCAGCAGGGCTTCTGTTAGTCCAACATACAGTACTTAAGCAAAACAACACTGCTGCTCAAACACACAAGACTCAACTCAACTTCCTGTTACCCAGAATGCCTCTCTAAAAGTTGGCCCCGCCTCTTACCCGAGTCAGAATCTTTCTGATCTCCATTGGCTCCAACAGTGAAGGGCAGCTTCCTCTTAGGAGCTTTCTCTTTCATCTCTTTGACACCATCGCTGCGGTCCAATTTAGGAGTCTTGTTTGACGAGCCTTTGTCTTTATCCTGAGGGAACATGGAAATTGTATTGTAAGTTTAGGGTGACAAATAATTCAACTCACTTTTAAGTGCTAATAACAAACTCTGATAATACTATGTGCAGATAATTGAAACTAAGTGAATACTGGACTTTCGTTATAGATACTACAGTAAACAAAAGATTCAAACTAGGCCGAGTAGGGAGAGGTCTGTAGCAATGCAAAGACTCTTAAAATTTACAAATGAAAAACCTTTCAGGCATCCCACAATCTATACCGCCTTCTTTAAAATTTGTCTGATACACAACATCAAATTAAAAACTAAAAAATAACTTAAATGTAAATGGGTCAGTGACAAAAATAGTTTGTCAAGACGAGAAAATCATAAATCTTTAAAAAAAAAATTTGTTTTAAAAGGTTTATTTCAATGCACATAGTGTATTTAAGTAAATTTTATGCAATAAAAAATAACATTTGCAACATTTTATGAAAGTTAAGACTGAATGGACCTGAAAATGTCCAATGGTGTAACCGCCAATTGCGCCAAAGAATAAGAAATATTAAATATTTTATCCACCTTGATGGCATGTACACGTAATCATAAAAAAAATCCTTTTAAAATATAATTTTAAATGCGTTTTTGTAATATTTGCCCTGAATATGCTGAAAACAGCTCTGTTTTCTAAATTATTTTTGAGAAATGATGTAAAAATGTATGTAAAAAAAATCATATTACACTAAAATAGTAGCCTGGGTGCCAGCCGATCTTAGCCCCACCCACAACATTTTGAAAATGGGAAGATCGGTCTGGGGTTTCTCCGTTGCGGAGCTACTATGCAAAACCCAAAGCTGGTCGACCAATCAAATTATCATGCGATGATCAACAGTAACGTAATCAACCACGTCAACAAAGAGCGCGTGTGTTGAATCTATTTACAAACGAAATGGCTGCCGCTGTAGAGTTCAGATGTGTGGATTCTGACATTGAGTCTGTTCTTAAAGATATCGACAGAGCATTGATTTAAAAAGAGGAACAGAGAAACGCGATCAAGGCATTTGTTGATCGGAAAGATGTTTTTGCCATCCTTCCTACGGGATTCGGCAAAAGTTGGTTGCACTTATGGAGGACCAAGTTAAAGAAGCAACTGAAATGGGTATCACGGCGATGCAACTCGGCGTGCACGACAAGATGGATATAATTAGCGGTCGTTGCCAGCTTTTTTTCGGAAGCCCGGAATCGTGGCTGCTGAATAAGTGGAGGGACATGCTAGGCTCCGATATTTTTCAAGCAAACGTAATGGGTATCGTCGTGGATGAAGTTCACCTAATGTACAAATGGTAAGAGATAGTCTTACTGTATGACTTAGTAAATACTTAATGTTGTGATATAAATTAAATGTTGTAAACATAGTAGGTGTTGATGTATGTTCGCTAGTATAATCACAGTGTTAGTGTCATTGTAGCGAAATGACTAGCAATTCGGTCAGGCTGCAAAAGCAACATTTCAACATACGTCACACACTCCGTTGCTCTGATTGGTCATAGGTCTATCCAATTGAGTGCAGAGGCATTTTTCGGTTTAGACACACCTCACAATCATAGCCCAATGGAGCGGTATCAGACTCAAATTCTGACTAGAATTGAGTATGCCAACGTCAGGCTACTAAACTAGATGATTATATTTTATTCCACAATTTTTTATGAATATATTTATATTTTTATTAAAAAAAAACTAGTTACACCAATTGACAAAGACCGGTTACACCACATTAACATTTTTGCAATCATCCCCCAAATATTCTTTCAAAATGAAATAAAACCAGAAATTGTACACTTTGTCCTCAAAAAAAAAAGAGAAAAAAAATGTATGCAAGTAATCTGCAAATTTATTTAGAAATTTTAACCCTTTAACATGTAATTGAACCATATGGACACAAAATAATTAACGTCACGTCATTGACCCAAATATGTAATGTTAAACTTTTACTTAATGAGAATCAAGCTTTAACCTTAGGGACCTGTGATACGGAAATCCTGGATGGAATCACAGAATCCAAGTATAAAAATGGAATTTACTGTACAACGCAAAATATCACAGATTTTGGCAAATTATGGATTCAGTCATTTTTAAAACCCATTATAACTCATTTTAGAATGCTAATTTTTGACGTGGTTTCATAAATCAGCAAATAAAATCACAGAAATGCACCGAAACATTTTCCTTTTGTATAATGTTGGATGTAAAGAAATGAACGTCTGTTTCTCGTCATGCATTGCAAAGACAAGCGTTGCCTTAACAGAGCAAAAGCGGTTTCGTCAAAGCCTGGGACACAGCAGACAAAATAGGTACCGTATACTTTCTTCCACGTGTCGGGATTGCACGCGCATAAGTAACATATTTACATTTAATACAGATGAGTATAGTATTTTGATTGAAAGAAAAAAAAACATTTAAGTGAGAGCCAAAATACATCAGCATATATGTAATTTTAAATACATTTTTGTTAAATCGTATTTGTTTAATGTTTTCGATTGATATGCTTTTTGATAACTGAAATTTTATTTAACCTTCAAAAGCAGAATCCAGAAAAATGAAAACGAAAAACATGGAAGTTGAGAATAAATAAAACGGAATTTGGGAAAAATAAAACTGATTTAAAAGGGCGCTACAAGTTCTCCTTGCTTTTTATATTTTATGCATTTTCATTTGTTATAACGGTTGCGCAATGCCTATAAATATGACAAAATGTGTTAAAATGGAGCAGAGAGTAGAAATCCATCAGATGTTTTAAGATAATTTTACTCCCGATGAGCAAATGTATTAAAATTTCTTCAGAGACCACTAGTGAAAGCTTTCCTTTTCCATTTTTTCATGTCTGACACATATTTGCATATTTGTTCGAAAGAGCATCTTAGGTGCCACAAATTTGCTTATTCGCACATAACATTTAATCATGTACATTTTTAAAAACTGATACTTTATTTCCAAGTTTGAATACAATAAAATGACGTTTTAACTAGACGTATCATCACACATACATCTGATAATAAACCGAGAATCAACAGAGATGTAAGATCAAATTTTCTGCAGGACATTCTTAACACAGTTGTCTAACTAAATGAAGTACTTAAACAGAAGTAAGCATCGGCTGATCATTGCTAGAGGAAGTGATATTAGGCAGGGTTTGTGAATGGCTACTGGCAGTGCCGATGAAAACTAATTCAAGAGCTCTTAGTGCTGTGATAAAGCCGAGGCGAAATGCAACGTATAGATGTTTCCACAGCAAGAGCCTTTCAGTCCTGCCCACGTCCCAGTCATGAGACCATGATGTCATCCACATGCAAACACACACGCACACAACTACACTATCTGACACCGAAGGAGAAAAAGAGAGAGAGAAAGAAAGGGAGAGAGGGGGGGAGCACGTGAGTTGGATTTTGTACGGCCCATAGTAAAAAAAAGCAAAATCAAGTAAAAATGGTTTCATTGCTTTTCTTCAAAACCATCTGTGTGAGTGCGCTGTTTACTGACTGGTCTCCTAGCAATGTTTTCTCTCTCTCTCTCTTTCTCTCGATCGCCCGCTCGCTCTCTCCCTCCCCTTTGCAAAGTCTGATGCAATCCAACACAGAATGAGGTACATACACACACACCATCTGGGCAATAAAGTCTGTAATAACTCTAGCTGCTCTTACATCAAAACACTGACCACCAGACCCAAAAACAGTTATTATGATGAACAGAAAATAACTTCCAGTGCCTCTGTATGCACATACATGTTATTATATACTCCCAAGCACATTAAAGTACCACTACAGTGTGATTTACTATTTAAAACACAGAGTTGTACTTGGTTTTGTTTTGTTCTCGTCTGCTTTATTGCCTGTCCACTAGGGATGGGCATTCGATTAAATTTTTTTAGTCGATCGTCTGGAGAATTAACGATCGACTATCGATTAATCATTAATATTTTTATCATAAAAATAATTATTTAACTTTTATAATTCAAAAATGTTGAATACAAAAATACAGCGCGTTTTCCTCCATGAGACCTTTATTACAAGATCAACTCGTGGCAAACAGTTAAACTTCATTTAGTTAGACAAACGGAAGATATATGCTCTTGAATATGCGGTGCTCTTAAGCAGCGGAACCTGCAGCTGCGAGCCGCATTCTTAAACAGAGACTTAATTTGTTCCAAAAAATCATGACCTCTTCATGATTATTTTTTTGAAATCAAAACGGAAGGTCAAACTGCTTCAAGACACATGCTACGCTAGGCAACGCAACCTGCATTAGATAAAAAAGGATTCGATTAATCAATAACAAATTAACGTCATCGACTAAATTCTTAACGATCAATTATCGATCGTCGATTAATCATGCCCATCCCTACTGTCCACCTTTACAAATGCTGATGGACATTGAATATTACCAATTATTAATGAAAATGGCTAAATATTGAATGCATTTTATTTCTTAAAGTCCTCCTGTAGTCGATAATTGTATCACCTTAAACTCATCTTTGAGCATCATAATAGCATATGTAGGGCTGGACAATAATCCAATATCAATATATGCCGCGGTATATCATTTTTCAATAACTGTGATATGGCTTCTAAACACATTTCCGATATTTCTATATACATTAGAGGCGTCCCATGGCCGCTGTAATGTAATGTGCTAAACGCTGGTCAATGCGCTACTTCCTTCAGAGCGTGTGGCGTCTTTCGCTGCTAAGCAACCACGAGCCGCGCATTCCGGAAAACGTAATATTTTTCCACATATTCCTATACTAGTAAATTGATCAAAACTATGAAACTAGTTAATACTGTGAATGAAGAATTTGTTATTAAAAAGATCCATTAGTTTGAAAGCCCTGCATTACAGCATTTATCACTGACTGACATTTAGATGAACCTTATTAATATTAAAGGTGAGCCCTAAAGTCTGATTATTTGACAGTGAGTTTACATTTAATTTTGTATGAAGGCTAAATAAATAATGAACATCAATTTATTTATACCATTTTTATTTTGTAAATATTATATTGTTTTATAGGATGATGCTTCATAGACTTTGTAAATTCATTTGTTTAGAAGTTTGTATGTACAGACATTCGTTTTGGGCATTCTTTGCAGTTTATCCCAAAGCTTTTTAACATCCATGCAGATATCGGATTTATACCGTATCGATCGAAATTGAGAAGTATACCAGCAATATATACATTTTTTTCGCCATATCGTCCAGCCCTAAGCATATGTAATACATTTTTTTCCAGAGACAGTCATTTCTTCATGCTTTAAAACAGCTTGAACGTAAGAGGCTGTTTACACCTCGTATTGTGGTCGATCGCATCACAAGTAGTCGATGCTAAATACTAGGGGTGTCACGATTCTCCAAATCCTCGATTCGATTACATTTTCGATTCTAAGGTCACGATTCGATCCGATTCTCGATTTTTACATATATTTATATAGGCATATAATTTAGACAAAAATTATATGCCATTATTTATTATTATTATTATAATACTTTAACATGCACATTGCACAACTTGCATGGGGGTTTGTGGGCTTCACTTAACGCGAGAGCTTGTAGAGAGAGGATTACTTTTTGCACGCACATGGACTAGAGATGCGCGGTTGGCAGTTACATGGATCGGGCGGATGACGTGACGAAAAATAATATTTTTATTAAATTCGGGCGGGTGCCGGATCGACTTCTTGTTATTAGCTCTGTCTAAGCATGCGACCTCTCTGTCTTTCATAGTGGCAGCCTCAGAAGTTCAAGAAGAGAACTGTAATGAGACGGTCTAGCCTTCTGAGGACCCAAAATTTGCGTCACCTGCTGCACACGCCCCCAGTAGCGCCCACCATGCCTGTCAGCAGAAAACAGCGGAGACATTTCTGACTTATTAAAATGGTGGATGGATGATGAGTTTTGTTATGCGGTTGCGGATGAAATAATAGTCCATCCGCACATCTCTAACATGGACTTAATAATGCACATGGACTTAATGCGCGTGTCTTGGACTTGGCATCTGAAATAAATCCAGCATCATAAGCAGCTGCGCTTCTCTCTGTCTCACGTGCACACGCTCTCGCATCTGTCCGAAGTCTAAACATAAACTAAAGTAGTAATCCTTATGTATGTGTTCAGTTTTATGCGTTTCATGCGAGCTGAGGCAAACTATCCTTTTGTTTAAAATATAACCCGCTGCATATTTGCGCCTCCCTCACTATCGCGCACATGCAGAGAGCTGCACTCTGTCCAAAGTCAGATCACTAGTAATCCTGTTTATGATATGCATTTCAAGGAGTTGTAGCAATACATCCCTCGTGTTTAAAATATGATCGCGTTCCGCTGGACAGATGTTTTTAAAGGCATCTCTGAGAGTTTTTTTTCCGCGCTTGGCAAGCCGACCGGACGTGAAATGGGGGCGTGGCAGCATCGACGATCCCATTTTTTAATTCGAAGTTCGAAGCTGTGACTTAATTTCGATCGATTTCGATTTAAAATCGAAATCGTGACACCCTTACTAAATACAGGTGTAAACGGGGTGTAAAACGCATTGAGCTCATCCACTTTCGACCGCATTCAGTGGTAGTTGAAAACACATTCGACCAGATTGCTTTTGTGTGTATTTTAGTATTATATAATGTGTTTGGGTGGTTTATGGTTAAAAACACATTATTTCCACATACGGTACATTTATGTAGCTCCAGATTTCACTCTCTTCCTAAAATGCACGGATTTGAAAAGCTCTGTGTCCCTGATTGGCTAGCTAATCTGTACGTTGTGATTGGCCTGAATACCTCTGACGTCAGCGGAAAATGTGTCGCTTTTTACCATGTTTAAAAGATTCGCTCACAATGCAATGCTAACAGGAGTTAACTTACAGGCTGCGAGTCCGAAGCTGGAGGAATTATGATAATGTCGGTCTTTTCTACATCAATAATTCTAGGAAGTAAACCGTTGCCTACAATCCATGTGTTTGTTGTAGTAAAAATGCATTTTTTTTGTACATTTAGCATATCATGTATGAATACACACTTACACACTAAAGGAAATGTAAAATTGTGAATCGGACCACTGGTGCTCTTTAAAGTTTTGACTTGTGATTAAGTTGAGATAAGTTGAAACTGTTAAAGTAACATAAAAATATATGTTGATATGACATCATTTTTTACAGTGTAGATGCTCATGTGGTCGAATGTGTTTAAGTAGCCACAAAAGATGACCTACTATCCGCAAATTGATCTTATGTGACCGAACACAATGTTTTAACATAGGACATGACTTCTAGCGCAAACCACAGTGTACAGCGCTATCTTTAGGTTTTCATTGATAAAACTGAAGCGGCTGCTCGCCGCCCCTTTCATTTTGTGTGAAATTCGCAGAAATATACTTCTCTGATAATATTAGAGCTCTTACAAAACACGTACAAAACTCGGATTCAATTTAGACCCATAATTTCTTCCGCTAGCATTTAAAAGAAATCAGACGGACTTGCCCACAGTCCACCCCCTCAGAAATCAGGACAGAAAGTGGACAAAAAAAAGATGGATTACAATACCAGTTGTAAACGTTAATGTGTCTCTCTCACCCACTTGTGGTCCAATTGACAAAAACGCATCTGCATACCAGGTATAAACACCCTGTACTTATTTAGTATTTGTAGACCTATGAATATGCTAATTAGTCCCCGCCTCTACTCAATCGCACAGCTCGGGCCATAGTTATATATATGTAAAAAGATGCTATCTTCGACAGTTTTAAACACATAACTGATGAAGTCCAGTTTCACACAATGCACACATGAACTCATTGTTTAGTCACTCCAATGCCAAACTTGTATGTAAGGTGAACCATAAAGTCAAAATATCATCGCCAAAAAATGGGTCATCACACAAAGCTATGGATTTATGGATGTTGTATTATCATTTTAAAGCCTGGCACTCATTCATGTTAATAAGAATAAAATAACGTCCATAACATTCAACAAAAAACGGACCTTCTTCATTCACCCCATAGGAGGAATGTCATACAGGTTTGTGCCAATATGAGAGTGAGTAAATAACAATTGCAAAACTTGGGTGAACTTTCTTCAAAAGTTTGTGTTTAGATACAAAAACGATTTTCTTACCTTCTTCCCACCCTGTTTCTCCACCATGTCGGTGTTGAGTGGGAAGTCCTCCAGCTGGGGGGTTTTAGAACCCCCACCCTTGGGCATCGTTCAGCTACTGCCACGCCAAACCTCATTCACGCTTCCATCGCATCGTCATCGACCGTCTGTAATACAAAGGGAGGGAGAAACATTAGCACCTCACGTCCATCATCGGCCACAAGCTCTTCCATTCATTCATCTGCCATCATTCTACTTTAAACCAACAGACCATCAAAATAAACACCTCATTTACATATGGTCATCCTTTGGGCTTGTAAAAACATCTGGCTTACAACTACTTCCCAAACCAAATGTCATTGTGTTTGTTTTAAACAAACATATAATCTGTTGACATGGATGCAAACACCAAAAAGTGAAGTATTTTAAATATGCATGCATTTCATCAGATAAAACCATTTGTTTGAAAATTCATAACTCATATGCAATCTATATATGCATGCAGGTAAAATGGCAAAAATGTCATGATAGACCGATCCAGGCAAAAACATATTTTATTAAATGTAACAATACATTGATGTTATGCAGTAAAGCAAGAAACTGTTTGTTTCAATTACAAAAGAGGAGTTGTCATCAACTGCAGTTCAGTATCTTGTGAAAACCCCATTAGACAAAGTCACGTAGACAGATCAGAGCTTCAGGCTCGACAGTAAGATAAAGATATAAAAGCAACAAAGTGTCTGAATGCAAAATGCGCAAATGTACTGCAATTCATTAACTCCGCAGGGTGAAGATGGCTGCTGCAAGTGATGTGAGAATAAAATCAATACGGTATAACATTGCCCATACTGTGTCAACTTACACGATTAATGTACAGACAACAAATATCAATGTGTGGTTTATTCTGCGTTAAATCTTTAAAAACATACAGCCTTTAAAATAAAAAGTACTGGTTGAATGTCTGCAAGACGCGCAATCATCTTTTTCTTCTGACTTGGGAGCAATTGGTATGCTGAACGTTCCCACAGTACGGCTGCAGACTCCATACACCCTGTTACAATTTAAATCGAGCATGTGGGTTCACTTTGAGAAAAGAACGAGCTTTGTGTGACATGCAATTTGCCGGCGGTGGCATATAAAAGCGTCAACCTACTGCAATGTATTGCAAGACGTGCACTGCGTCAAGACCAAACATCACGAAAGTGCAATTATTCACCCCCACAAGATCTAACGTTTAACCATGATTCGTACAGGTAATAATGTGAGGATCATCTCTACTCCACCCTTGAACAAATATTTACATGTGTAGAACAACAACGAGGGCAGTTTCACTGTAATGCTTCTCCATAATTCATGTGTTATGCGTGAACAGGGCCCATTCGCTACTTATTTGCTTTGCTCTCTATCAACCCTGTATAGCTGGCAATCTTCCTTACCATAGCGCAACAGTCTTCTGATTCAAAGACAGCTATTTATATCCCCAATCTAACGTACCCACATGCACACAGCGTAAAACGGCTCTTCTGATATCCAGCGGTATGAAATGTCCCTCAAACACGCCCCGGTCTCACCCCACACACAAGCTCCACACCTCAAAGTGGCTCAAAGGTCAGGCCGATAGAGATAAACAAATGCACACACCGGCACACTTGCACTGTAAATTAGGTTAACACATGTTCCAGAACAATACATGGCATTGTCAGGTCTATTTTAACAATAAAACATCCACAGGCCATTATACATCTATACATATACTTTGAGAGAGACGCACCATTGACCGGTCATAAATCATTGCGGTCGATCTGCGTTCAGACACTTGAGGAAAAGAAAAGTCTCAATGGCATTTCCTTGTCGTCCGATCTCAATACAATGGCTGATAAGGCGGTGTGTATATAAGTGCATGCGGCTGCTTTACTTATAAGGGTAACCATGGTAACGCTATATTTCCGCTGTTAAGCGCTATCTGCTTTCAGAGAGTGTATCTGCGCTTTATTATGGTATTCAGGTATAGTCTGGTGTTTCTGTTATGCAAACATTTTGATTAATTTAGCCTAATTTCACAAAGCTGAAGCCCGTTCTGTTTTTCGTTATAATAATGAGATTTCAGACAAATAGATTAAAACAATTGAATTGAATTTTAAACAAAACAATTTCACTGCACTGCATGTTTGATTATTGTGCTTAAGATGCAATTGTTGCATGCTAATTTTAAATAGCTAGTTACTTTTTATGTAAGGCCAGTTTGACGTGTTAACAAGCAAATAAAGTAAGGCTGCATAACGATTAATCGCAACTAATCGTTTGTTAAATTAATAGTTTTTGTGTACATTATATATACACAGGTTTTTACGCTGTGTGCATGAAATTTCATGATTTATAACGAAAAACGAAACGGTACAGTGCTAGGTATTTAGTGCTGCCTCACGATTAGTTGCGACTAATCGTTTGCAGAATAAAAGTTTTTGATTACATTATATATGTGTGTGTACTGTGTAATAGGGTTGTGCCGATAGACGATAGTATCGTGTATCGGCGATCGTTAAGCATATCGCTGTTAGCAGGCTTTCATGACAATAGTTGCCGATAGATATTATTATTATCATTATAGTTTCACATTAACATGCGCATTGCATGCTTTTCATGGCATGAGAGGGTTTGTGGGCTTCACTTTGCATGAGACAGCTGGAAAATCACCCAGATTGACGCACCTGGACTTGCGCGTCTTGGACTCTTGCTCGGACCTGAACGCGTGCGGCAGTTTTAAGAAGGTTGCGGTCGTGAAAGTGTTGCCCTTAGATTATGTCAGCTTCTTTTTTGTCAACCAAACAAGTGATTTGTCATAAATGAGTAAAAACAAATAAATAAATGAATAAACCATTGCCTCGCTCCCCGATACTATCGTGTATCGTGTAAAACTTTTATTCTGCAAACGATTAGTTGCGATTAATCATTAAACAGCCTTAAAATAAACACTGTTTTTACTTACTTTTACTCACTTTTTATTCTTATTGTAAAAAAACAAACAAAAAGGTAAATAAACGGCTGTTCAATCGGCCATGAACTCTCATAATTGGTGCATCACTACACATCAAATAGAACAGTTATTAGATGTTCAAAATAAGACTTGCAAAGTACATCGATGCATGTCAATGGTGAAACTACAGCAATGCATTAAATGTGATAACATAAAAAATATCAAATACTACAAAAAACAAAGGACAAGCTTTATCTGGCTGCAGACAAAAGCAAAAGATTGGCAAACTTGAAACAACACTTTACAAAACTCATGAGTAACTCGTTTACGTCATTCAAAAGTATCACTCAGTAATTCCAAGAAAAAACAGTGTACAGTATCTGTATCATGTTGTTGTATAAACCCTGCACAAGGATTGTGTGGGAACTGTGCACGCCCGGCCTACACGCTTTCATTCCGTTGCAAGAATAGAAACGCACTAAAGAACGGCACCTAGAGAGGAAACACAATAATATTCATTCCAAAAACATGCTTCATTTCCTCTGCCTTCAATCCTGATGAGAAACTGCAGTGCATCTGCCATCAGTGTGGGAGCTCATGTCAGACAAAGCGGTTTTTGCCTGCAGCCAGCTGTAATTCATCACATATGAGATCTACTTTTAGCACCGTACTGTACTGTAGCTGCAGCAGACTGTGGATGGCCAAGGCTTTATACTGACATCTCCATGCATCAGGTCTCTATGTCACAACCACACAACATGTGTGCAGTCTGTACACAACCCCTACATGGTGGATTGTGCAAGATGTTTTAGCAAACAGGGGTTCATTTTACCAATTGGTTAGGGGAGGATAAGTTGAGACCGAGCAAAACACGATTAAGCAACAAGCGATAAAACTTCACTGACACAAATTCCTGCTCCATATGTAGCTGTAGATTAATGCTGCATTACATTCGACTCAAACTTTGTACACGGAAAAAGTGGAGAAAAAAAACACGTTGCTTGGAGTTGGACTTTCATCTCAGAAATCTAGTTTCACAAAGACGTGGGTTTATGTATGTGAATATAAGAGCACCGGATGGGGAGGTACAGAAATAAACAGTATTTTAGGTAAACATTTGTGGAGACCGTGTAAAACATGAAAAATGATACTATGCTTATATTTGTACAAAAAAAGTGGTTTATCTCCCACAATATGGTTTTCAGGAGACTATAATAGTGTTGGCATTTGTTTTTTTGTCATTTTGTAACCGTTGGACACCTTTATGATGGATTTTACAGTGTAGGGATGCAACTAATAATTGTTTTTATAACCGATTAATTGGCCGATTCTCTTTTCGATTAATCGGTTAAAAACAAAATATTTACTCAATTACATTTTTCACTTATTATAGCTAAATAAGGCACTAAATTAGGGTATTCACGTGTAGAAATGTACATTAAAAAGTGCAAAAGCCACACAATTCTAAACAGATTAATAAACTCATCTTAATCTTGATGAATATTAACATTATTCGTTATTAACAAAATAATATACATGCGTCCTCACAGTAATAAAAACCTGGATTTCCCCCTTACTTTAAACCAGATGCTTAGTTTGTGGTTCATACTATTTTTTATGAAAACCCAATAACATTTAAACAAATACAAACTCACTTATACTAAAGGACGAAATTAAACCTTTATTAACCAGCGTTCGTTTGCGCTTTTGCTTCTGTCATTGTCATTCCAGGGTTGCCAGTCCCACATAATACCAGGCCAACGGCCATTCAAATTAAGTCCAAAAGCATCCCAACGACTATTCACAGCACAACACAGTTGACAACGATCGATTTATATTGATTTTATCGATTAGTTGTTGCAGCCCTATAACAGTGTGTTTGTTACACATGTACTTACTATTACAGTTAATTATGCATAGTTACATGCCACTAACCCAAACCAAACCCCAATATCCTAACCCTAGAATAAGTATCATACATTTATTATGTTCAGAAGCAAAAATGGGTTACACCTTATTTTAAGGTGTTCTTGTTACAGTGTAATTATATATTTAAATACTGAGTACTATTAATTAACAACATGTACTTACTATAGGGTTAGGTTTAGGATTATGGTTTGGTTTAGGGTTGCATGCAATTAGGTGATGTAAAATAAAGTGTTACCCCAAAATAACCTGGGGATCAATCATCATATATTACATACAGGTTCAACAAGCTGCATTTTCATGCAAGTTGATGGGCTCATTGACAAGCCTTGTTAGTGGACGCCTGGCTCCGAGCCAAGGGATTAATGCGGGTAGGAATGTAGGCCTCTTAGTTTGCTGAGGCTGACCCCGGGCCGGTGCTTAGACAGCTTCCTCCTGCCTGCTGACGATGCAGGCCTGCCGGGGACACAAAGCTCTCCGTAATCTCCTGCTTCCACCAACCCCGGTGGCCCTGCTCACACGCACATGTACATACTACACAGATCTGGATAGGAAGACGGCGTAACATGGCTATTCTTAACAGGCAAAGGAAAAGCTAAACATGACACAATACGAAGGCTGCTAAGAAGCAATCACCACAAACAATTCCTTGTGAATTATCGGTCACGCGATTGCCACCTGATCACATGACTGTAGTATGACCAATAGCTTAAAATGAAATGAAAAGCAGGCTTGTTATATGTTCAAACAAGTCAGTGTTCTTCACATGTGTCATGTCCAGGCCTGCAGGTATTTGAAGCAGGTTTACATGTGGCACGTTCGAGTTAAGGGGTGTTCACACCAACAGAGATTAGATTTCTGCAGGTCTATGGGCTGAATTTGTATTCAAAAGCAGGATCAGCGTTTGTCTTTACATCCATAGTTCCTCTTCATCTGCATATTAAAAAGCTATTATCTGTTGGTAAGACATACGAGACATCCAGAACGAATTACGCTGTACCTGAACTTTCAGCTCAAACAAACATTTTTTCTCTTCAGCGATCAATAACATCTCTCCCCTCCTTTATAATCCTGTCTCTCTCTCTCTCTCTGGTCAAACAGTGGCCAAACCCTATAGCTTATAGGTTACAGGACATATCAGTTGTTCTTCATTCTTCATACAATCACTGCTAGCTTAGCGTAGTATGATTATTATGGGGTGCTCACCCTGTTGATATAAGAGTACACAACCCCCAGCTCGGCACCACGGTAACGCATGGTGCCGTCATCACATGTAGTGATATTTAATGCCGTTTTCTCTCAGGCCCTGTTTACACCTATTATTAAGATGTGTTTTGGTCGATCGGATCACAAGTGGACAAGCATGTCTGTTTACACCTAGTGTCTCTTTTGTCCACTTTCGACCGCTTCTGTCTTGATTACTTTGAGAAGACGGTCTGTGGGTGAATCATTAAAACATGAGCGGGAGAAATGAGGGTTTAAATCGACACACACTAATATTATCTCAAGAATACCATTGATTGTATTGTTAGTAAACATGCTGCATAATGTTTTGTACAAGTATATGCAAGGGCTTCTTTCAAATATTTCACAGCAAGTGATGAAATAAGCTTGCGAAACTTTCACATCCTTACAAAATGAAACAAAAATAAAAGGAGAGCAGCTGCTTTAGTTTTATCAGGTACATTAGGTACAGTTACATGCAACCAAATAATTTGTTTTTAATCGTATTGATGTTTCAATTAGATTAAAATGCCGTCATGTAAACACATTAATCAATATGACTCAAGTCGATTGGACGCAAATTTCGATCGTATTGAAAGAGGTGGTGTATTCCGATCGGTGATCCGATCATCAGGAGAAAAGTATGCATGTAAATGCGTTAATTGTAGTATTTTCTCAATCGAATGCAAAAATACCTTGTGCACATGCGCAGAAGAATTGTACTTAAGTTTATGTCTTATATTTAACTCGTATTTACGCATCACATTATTCTCGCCACAGGAACATGCAAACATGCTTTGAGCTTCGTTGCAAAGTCCTCTGTGTTTTTGCGGACTTCAGATATGGGCTACTTTTAAAGTTTCAAAGAAAATTTTTTGGCAGCAGGTCAAAGATCGAATGATTTTGTTGATTAGTTATTGGTATTTGGGCTGTTAATAGTCTTTGGGATGCTTTTGGGCTAGTTTTGAATGTCTATTGGGCTGGTTTGGATATATGAATCTGGCAACCCTGGCTGTGTCCTTGCGTAGACATTTGGTTCGGATTATATACAATGTACATGTGAACGAACATTTTAATCAGATTGCAATGACTAGGCTACACGTAAACTATACTGTCCTGCAGTCGGATTGACAAAATTTTGTGCATGTAAACTAGGCATGGGCCGGTTACCGGTTTCAAGGTATACCGAGGTTTAAAACAGTCAAGGTTTTAAAACCACTAAAATGTTCTGTGATACCGTCTCCAAGGTATGAGCTGTGCTTATACAAAATTAATTAAATCATGAAGTCATGTGATTGATTTGATGTTTACATTTAATATACATTACGAAAATATTATATGTGTTGAAAGCATATTATAATTTAAAGGCTTTATTGTACCTGGCATTTGAAAATAACACATTTTAGTGTTGCAATGGCAAAACCGCAACACCGTGAAACCGTGGTATTTTTGCTAAAGGTTATCATACCGCCAGAATCTTATACCGGCCCATGCCTAATGTAAACATAACCAATGATAGCCTAAAGACCGCGACACACAGTGGGTTTACTCTAGAAGTCAGGGCCGATGTGTGTTCCGTACATTACACAAGATCAATGAGCGGGAGTAGGCGATCTATGCAAAGCCATGAGCGTCTACACCACCAAAGCAATCCAGTTGAATGCGTTTACGACTACATCATTGCGGTCGAAAATGGACAAGCTCGAAGCAATCCGATTAACCAAATGTGATCTGAGTGACCAAATCGTATCTTAAGAGGTGTAAACCACAGCCTCTCATAGTTGCTGTGAAAGCACTGCTAAACTACACAACTAGTACAATTGTATTTATTTATTTAGATCAAAAGGTACTCAGTCAACATGGGGTATTCAAACCCAATAACCATCTCATAAGTCATGCCGTCACAGTACAAAGTTTGTATATCATTACACTAAATTCAGAACAACTGGTATAAAGTGACCTCTTCTGTATATTTAACACGCTTTTCAAATGCAGCAATTTATCTTAGGCCTTCCTCAGATCGGCTTCCAGTTGTAATCTGACTGCATCAGTAAGATGGAGATGTGTGGGCTATAACAGAGGCCATGATGGTTCCCAGGTGCTGCTGAGAGCAGCTTAATGAACAGAGCTGTGAGGCGTGATGCGCTCGCTCTCCGCCGTCGTACTGTAACAGCCTATTTACATTTCATATAAGAAGGAACGCGGCGGCGAGTCCTGTTTGGTGTGCAAATAGAAAGCCGCAGAGGCCGGTCGGGCACGCTGCCGTTTCCAGGCAACGGAGAGATGAGGTTGGCTGAGCAGCCCCTGACCCACACCAATTCATTTGATTAGAGGCTTTTGTGCCGAAAGGAAAGAAGACAAACAAGCGGAGGAGCGAGGCAGTGGGCCACAATCTTTTTCCTGCAGTCACCCTTTATTATTGTTCCACTGTGACGTAAGGAACGCCGCATATATGTTTGTATGCGTCCTGCGGTTTTTCCTGCGATAGTGCTGAAAAATAGTTGTGATATTCTGGGCAAGCGTGCAGCTGTTAATGAGTCAATTCAAATAAAAGCTATTCCCACAGAATTGTGCAGAAATCTGTGTATCTTTATCAAAATGGAAATGACCCCCCCCCCCAAAAAAAGATATTTTGTTAAAGCAACAAGCCATTAATCTGCTCTATATTGTAAACAACATGCTCAGATGTGACTACAATCACAAAATATATTTGCATTTATGAATTTGCCAGACACTTTCATCCCAAGTGACTTACACAGTATCCATTTATATCTGTATGCATGTTCCCTGGGTTCAAAGCCTTGACCTTTTGAGCTGCTAATGCAATGCAATGAGCTATAAATGAGCACAAAATACCATAAATGTATAGCTTAGGGGGCGTGTACACCAAGGCATTTCACCGGGGGCCAGTTTATGTATTCAATTGTTTCCAATGAAAGCACCGCCCTTTAAAATCACCACTTTTGGTGTAACGCTCAGCTCATCAATGTCACTTTTCACTTAGCCATCCAATCACAGTAGAGGAGGGGTGTGACAAATACCACAACAACCAACCGGCACATTAAACAACAACTGGTAAACAAAACAGAAGTATTATAGCAACCAAAGCGCTTAACTGGAAAAAAAGCTGGCAAGCGCCCAGAGTCGGCGTCTGCCTGCTGTTTTCAACCGTGTTTAAGCTCTTTGGTGTACACGCCCCCTTAACTGCTTAAATGAAAAGAAGGTACGATTTCGAATACTTTGACCATTTCTTTACCCTCAGCTTTGAGACACATTACCATCATTTATAACAGCACTAAGCACATTTTCCAAAATCAGCAAAAAACAGGAGGTGAGGACAAATTCCATGTGTGCACACCGACTCTGACCCACAATTCAAGCTTTTCTGCATTCGATGCTACTTGTTCATTTTTGACAGCAAGGTCAAAGAAAAAATAGCCTGATTCACACTTGACTTTCTGGACATTACTCTCTAACTGTTCAGACATTTCCTTATCTGTCGCTATTACAGCACTCTTGTTTTTCACATGCAGAAATATCTCAGAGGTAACCAGCGAAATGGGGAAGATCATAGCACGCCAGCTGACACACATACACGCATGATATGCACACAAGGCCTGTTGCTTAGCAACGCATGGATGTGGCACGTGTTTCTGAGCACAGCGAGAGAGAAACAGGGAGGAGGTGGACGCGAATGCTGATGAACGTGTGGATATACACAGGAGTGTGGAAAACCGTTCATGGCCTTTAACCTTTTGCCAGGATAACGCCATCTAAATGCGCCATTAATATGTCAAACAAGTATGCCTGAATGCTAACAAACGGGCTTTCTTAAGCAATCATATCTAACAATGTTTTGGGGTATCATAATTTGGGACATTTCAGAAATGTATTGGTAAAGCAAAGAAACACTGGAAGACAAGACTCGTTGATACATAAATAACATGCACCCTACGTTCAAGGCAAATGGCTTGGGTGATATGCATGATACACATTCACCTGTGATTCATATGTCTGGTTGCGGTTTAATCCTACAGCCGCCACGTTGTAGATACCAATCAACTGGTTCCTCTATCAGATTTGCTCTTATCTAAAATTTTAACTAACACACACAAGCCACAGTTACGGTCAGCCAAACCACTCTTCCTTAGAGGGATGATGCAATATTTGAACAAGCTCATCACTAAGACCAGTCCTCCAAAACCAAAACAAGAATTAGTTCACTCAAAACCAAATTCTGTCATCATTCACCTTCATGTGTGTTTTTTTTAGGAATATCACGAGCACTCTTGCATATGAAATCAAATGATAACCAAGGCTACCTAAAATAACAATATAGCATTATTAATGACAATAAACTACACAGTGCTTATTTTTGGTCAACTACATGAGAATAGCATGTGTAAGAGCTCTTTACCCATCTTCCAACTTGTAAACTAAAAAATTTGGGTTTTAAAGATGTGGATGCCAGGAATAATTCAGTCCTGATGCTGAATTCAGATGGGATTTCCTTCTGTCCATCAAAACTGCTTATCAAAGAGGAAAATTCATCCTGATGCAGCTATATTTAATAATCCACAGCAAAAATCCCACCCCAATATTTTTTCTTAATTTTCTACAATGAAGGACAATCTGAATGTATAAGAAAGGAGAATGATGGAGTTGAACATAATACATATCAATGAAAACAAAATCTCACTGCCAAAATGAGACACGAGTACAAATAGCAAACCGGTGTCACACAGCACAGACCATTAAAGCCATTTTTAACTCTCTCCAGCACACGCATGTATATTTATGATATTTGGTCCAAAATTAACTCTGGTACACACATAAATTGTGACTGATTTAAGAAAATCTACTGGCTACAAGAATATATCTATATATTGATAAAAATAGATTTTATTTTAACATATATTGTTGTCCCCATGACCTGTATTTCACATGCAAATGCAACTTCACAGACCGGTCACAGTCTGTCACTGAAACACAACTGAAACTCATTTTCATATGTTTGTCCCTTATAGTTTTGGTGGCTTAATGCAAAGAAGGTCTTACAACAGAGGTCTAAAGTTATGAATAAGGAAGAAACACTTGGCTTTTGAAAGAAATGTAAAATGGAAATTTTCCTATAGGTTACGAGTAATAGGCAGTCATTTAAAAAAAAAAATTACTGTCCACATTTGTATATCCATATTAAGGATGCATAACAATTAATCGCGATTAATCTATAGCAGAATAAAAGTTTTTGTTTACATCATATATGTGTGTGTGTGTGAATGGTGTATAATAATTATGCAAATATAAATATGCACAAATGCATGTATAATTTTAAGAAAAAAATATATTTTTATATATTATATAAGTATTTATATAGAATATAAATTATACATAAATATACAAATGTATATCCACATGCAAACATTTCTTAAATATATAAACACATGCATGTGCGTGCATTTATCTATACAAAGTTATTATAAACAGTACACACATATATATGATGTAAACACAAACTTTTATTCTGCTATAGATTAATCGCGATTAATCGTTATGCATCCCTAATTCATACATGTATAATATATGCTGCTTATGTCAGCGAGGAACACAGTAATGTTCTTGTTTTGTTTTGAAAACCAACATTATGTTCTTACATCTCTTTAAAAATATTACAGTCATCTGTCGGTTGCTAACAAGTTGCATGCAAAAGTCTATGGGAAAAATAAATGGTATTTTTGGCGAGAGAACCTCTAACGTCCGGATTGGCAAGCAAATTTGGTGTAAATGTTAATTCTGGCCCTGTATATACACTACACATTCCAGCATTAATTCACGTGCTGGAAAGATTTACAACCATGTAACAGAGTTTGTCTGAAACAGGCCTTGAATCTATGAAACTACTCTAAATCCTGCAGAAATTTCTACATCAGAACAAACATCATTCACACTGTCAAAGCTGACAAACTGAGGCAAAATCTAAGCTGCGTTTTAATTTTTCTCAGAAAATAAGAGCATGTTTTGCATTAGAACAAGCTGGCATTCGGCAATCACGTGCATCAATCACTCACAACATAACTCGGTGACTTAAAATGCACGTTGCTCCAGAAAAACACTTTTCTGAGTGTGAGAGCATCACTACAGCAGCAACAGCGCCACAGCTCCTGCCAAGCCAAATCATGTCACAGGCTTTTAAGAGAACGGGAGGATGGGTGAGTGGATGTAGCATGTTTCTGTGCTTTTACTGGTAGAGCATTGTATTAGCAGCACAAAAGGTTGTAGAGTTGACTCCCAGGGAGCAAACATAATGATAATGTATAGCTTGAATGCACCACAAATCACTTTGGATTAAAGTGTCTGCCAAATGTGAAAACATAAATGTAAATGTACACATATTCATTCAGTCCAAGAGAGCATTTAGTAAAGTCCGACAGGTCATTCCAAATATCTTTTCAATTTAACATAAAAAAAGAATACAGTTAAATAAAAATATATATTATATACAAATAAACAAAAAAATTATTTTTTACATTTTATTTTTATATTAGGGTTGCAGAACGATTAATCACAATTAATCTTTTGCAGAATAAATATTTTTGTTTACATCATATATTTGTGTGAACTGTGATAATAATTATGTATATATAAATGTGCACATATGCATGTATAATTTTAAGAAAAAATATAGATTTATATATCAATTATTTATGTTTATATATAATATAAATTATACATAAATATAAAAATGTATATACACATGTTAGCATTTCTTAAATATATACATGCATGTGTGTGCATTTATCTATACAAAGTTATTATACACAGTACATACACATATATGATGTAAACCTTTATTCTGCAATAGATTCATCACAATGAATCATTATGAAACCCTAAATTATATTTAAAAAAAATTACATTTATACTTTTTTAGTTAAACTAAACAGATATTTGGAGTGATCTGTCAGACTTTATTGAATGCTTTATAAATAAATAAATAAATACATTATAAATAAATAAATAAACAAACAAACACACAGACACACACCCAGCCCTTCAGTTGTAGATGATGTAATCTAAAACTCTTAAACACTGGGCAGCACGTCTTCACCTCATATATTTTTACAGCCGTTATAGACTGTTTCATCGAACGCACATGCTGTGCCGCGATATGCGTCTGGATCCGAACTTTACTTCCGGTTTCGTTTTTTTAATGGTTTGACTAGTAGCTAAACTGATATCTTAAACAAATGCCTCGTTAAAAATAACAAATGTTTTGGTTTCCTACTAGTGCTGCACAATTAATCGCATTGCAATCGCAATCGCGATGTCAGCCTGTGCGATATTATGACAGCAAAATGTTGCAATTATATTAAATTAGAGCCCGACCGATTTATCGTTTTGCCGATTTTATCGGCCGATATGAGCCTGTCGCAGATATATCTGTATCGGCGTATAAGCCGCAGATATGAAGCCGATATGAACGTTCGTTACAGAAGACATTAAATGCTTTTGAAAGATGTAAGTACTTGTTTGTCCAGCAGAGTGCGCCCTACTGGTTGCTAATGGTGACCCAGGTCACTCACTGTAGTGACACCAGCCAACCCCCCTTCACTTCTGTCAGTCCCTCAGTTCAGGTGGTGGCAGTCACGCGGTTTCTTCACAACATTTTACACTTGGTATTAAGACGCGCTTTGGTCGATTGGATTATAAGTGGGCGAGAAAGACACATTCCGGTTTACATTTGGTGTTTTTAATCCGTCTCTTTTGTCCACTTGCGAGTTATTTAAAACGCAAGCGGAAGAAATGACGCGAGGCGGAGAAAGGACGCGCTTTAACTGCCGCGCAGTCTGTGGGAGTACAGCTGCTTGTGCTGTTACTGAACATGCTCATTTCAAAGCAATTGATTAAATAAGCTCGCGCAACTTTACACCCTCGCTAAATTAAAGCGGCGGAGATAAGACGCTTTAGTTTTATAAAAGTTTAAAGTCCCAGCAGAACACTGTGGGTTCGTGTTATAAAAACGTTGTGCAGTACATTAAACATAAGCCTACATCATTATGTTGTCAGCAAGTCAAGCATTGTCGTCTTAACGGTAAGTTTCTAATTAATTTGTGAAGCACATAACTTATTGTAAAGCTAATAAAAAATGACTTTATAAGTTTCCATTTTCAAAATAAGCCCAATATAACATTATTCTCGTCAAAACTGACAATCATTTAAGTTATATGTATTTTGTTTTGTTTGTGTTTAAAAGTTATTTATAATTAGTCAAGTTTACTGTTTTGTGCACTTATGTCAGAATCATTTTGGATAATAAAGTTTATTGTTAACTTGTAAAACCTGCCTATAATACATATCTTTGTCACGTCATTTTAAGTGTTTGATCACCACATTTGTGAGTGATCATTGCAAAAAAAGTATTTATATATAGTATATTCTGTTAATGTATATAGTGTATTATATGTACAGTAGCCTGCTGTAGTATAATATACTGTAGTATGTGTGTACTGTACTATAATATACACAAAGAATATCGGCCGATATATCGTTATCGGTGTTTTTTACTCCCTAATATCTGTATCGGCATCGGCCCAAAAAAATGCGTATCGGTCGGGCTCTATATTAAATAAATAAATGTGTGGACTTTTAACACAAACTTTCTGATAACTGTTTGATGATTTTCCTTGCCGTTTAAAAAAAGAAAGAAAAACGAACAAAAAAGGCAGTGCACGTGTGGCATGCACGTGTGTGGTGTGCGTCGTCACTTATACCAGAGCGAAGATGGATGCAGAGGAGGTTGACAGTGATCTGGTAGCTAAAAAAAAAACTCTACGTCTGTTGTATGGTGGTATTTTGGATTTAGGATTACTGACACTGAGCAGTTGCGACATCACGTGGCAATACGAAAACATTTCTAGTTTTACAAATACACATTTTTAGCTAAACTGTGTGTGGATTTTCCTTAAAACCCATCAAGTTGACTCATGATACCATATAGTATAATCGCAATCGCACATCGCAATATAAGCATCAATAACCGCAATGGGAAAAATTGCCCAAATCGTGCAGCCCTATTTCCTACGTAATCTATGTGTTGTTTTTTGCTTGTTATATAAATAAAACGTTTAATGAACTTTGTTGTTATTTATTCTTAGCGGAGTTTACTGGAAGTTATGTGCGGACCACGACAACCGTCTATAGGCTACATCTATGATGAAACTAGCATTAAAACTGAGAACAAACTGACAAATAGGACTGTGCAAAAATATCGATACAGCTAACTATCATGATACATTTTCCCACAATCGACATTTCAATCTCTAGTATCGAAAACAAAACAAAACATCAAATCCCTCTTGTGTGCGTCAAACGACCTCCTCCAACGCGGTTTGTCGCTGTCCAGTTGTCTGTCATATACAGCAATTCAGCCAATGTCTCAGAATTTAGCGGAAGTGAGAAAATGGCAGAAAATTTTAAAACGCCTGCCGCTTTCAAAGCCAACATGTGGAAGCACTTTGGCTTAAAACAAGAAAAAAATCAAACTTGATTTTTTAAAGTTTTGATTAAAAAAAAAACCCTAGAAAAAGTATTGCAATTTCGCGATACACCGCACAACGCAACGTGTATCGCGATTAGGGATGCACGATATATCGGCTTATATACGGTCATTGGCCGATAACTGCTTATTTTTAATATTATCGGTTATCGGTATGATAGCAAAATTAGGCCGATAAATGAAAGCCGATAAATGATGGTTGAACCACTTCACTTGCTCATTGCTGGCCATGTGGAGTTTTGATTGGTGCTTTCTGTGACATAGCACGGAGATGACACGTAGAGCTGCAAATTTCGACTATTTTTTCAACCGATTAGTCTATCGATTATTTTTTCGATTAATCGAATAGTCTAAATAAAGATTTTTTTTACAAATAATAAATGTAACATCTGCTATTAATGCCAACATTTTATTGAAGCATTTTCTCAATTAAACAAATACACAAACAGTGCCAGTGCCAAGGAAAATATAACAAATCACATAAAAACAAGTCCAACATTAATTCAGCCTAACATAAACAGTGCAAAAGGGGCATTATTCACCTTAAACAAATAAAATATATTAATATTAAAGAAGTAAAATAAAAATAAATCAAACTGAATAATAACTCCTTATTAATATAAAAACATGTCCTGCTCTTTATTGTTCCAGCCCTAGTGCTAATCATAAACTAATGAAGAGTCATCATTAACTACAAAATGACTCACATGAAATCATTGTTTATTAATACATTAACTAAAAAACATGTCATGTTGTACTTAATGATGACTCTTCACTTCGTTTATGATTAGTACATGAATTTACTCAGCATTAGTTCAGACTGAAGTAAAAATAAGTTCATTGTGATTCATGAACCCTTATTATAAAATGTAACCATTATATTATTACTGTTAATATTATTACTATCAGTAGTAACGTTACTGCATTCTCATTTAGCATCAACTTTAACATTTAACTTTTCTTAAGTCTCGGGTAAATACAAATTTAGTTAGCATGATCTTCTAATATTTTATAAACGGCGTTTACGCTGCTGTTACTTTAAATAAACGCATGTCAGGAATACCTTTCGAGACGAGCTTTTATAATATCTGCGCACATAGCAAAAAAATAAGCTATGGGAACTCCGCGCTGCCAGCTGGCTTTCAGTGCACGCGGGCACATGCCTATCTCAGTGTAACACAGTAACTTATTATTTCATAACTTCTTAATATAAAAAGTTAAACTTGTCCCGCTCTTTATTTACTGTTTCAACATACTGCCCAGACGCGATGCAATGTCGTGTCTGTCAGGCGTCTCGCAGTTTCGTATTAAACTAAGATGTAAACACAGCTGTATTAAGCACCATATATGCCTGCATTGATTCTATTGTTGTATAAAAACTTACTGTAAAAATTCAAATACTTACGCTGCCGTCGCGTCATTCTGAGGTCGGAGAGCTCCAGGTTGTTTTCTTTTAAGATGATCATGCACAGATGTTGCGCTGCTGTGGTATGCCATTTCAGTTTTACACAGTATGTGTTTTATTTGGTCTCTGCTTAAAGTATTCCCACACTTTTGATCACGTTCTGGCTGTTTGGTATAACACTTGTATTATCCGGTCGGAGCTGAAGCCGCCTTCATTTGAAAACGTAAACAATGCGACGCATCGACGCATTTCCGGCAAATCGACGTAATTACGTAATCGACGTAATCGACTACGTCGACGCGTCGTTCCAGCCCTAATGACACGTGTTGCGGGCTCAAGAAGAGTATATGCTAGTCTAGCGCAAAGACAAGATGTCCGCTGTGTTTTTCATTGTGAAATTAATGAGAATATTTATTGCCTATATAGATCGGTTATCGGGCCCCAAATACAAAGAGTTATCGGTTATCGACCAAAATTTCCATATCGGTGCATCCCTAATCGCGATATGTATTGTATCGCGAGGCCTTTGCCAATACAAAGCCCTACGGACAAATGCCCAGTGCTTTGTTACTAACATGCCTAAAACAAAGCAGTGTTTTAATCTGCTCATCTGGTAAAAAAACAACAACATTTGAAATGTACCTTGTGTGAACCGTTTCACCCCTTTATAAAATATGTCTCTTAAATTGGCAGTCAAAGTTTTACCACGGCTGACCCTCATGGCCTCTACAAACTACACAAAGCATAATCTTAGCTCTTAGCTCTGTTTTTCTTCATTAATGGACATCAGAACGAAGCTTCCAAACAAACGGTATGGAAATGCAAAAGCCTCCACTGTGATTATGGTCTATCTCCTGATGGGAACAAGACGAAAACATCCAGGTGAGGGATACATGGGGTGTAATAAATGCAGGGTACACAAGTGATGCGGCAGAGCCCACAGGTGTCAATATCTCCTGTCATGTGTGCCCTGAGGCTCGGCCGCGGGCACCGCGGTCAGACTTTAAAACAAACACTCCTAAACAACCAATCACTTCAACACTGCAGACGAAATGACAAATGCAACTTTTATTTAATATAGCAGTGCCTCAAACTAAGTTCGGTAGGGAACTGTGAATCCCCCCCCCCCATAAATTCATTGCCTGTGAAAGCAACGACAGCTTTTGTTACTATTAAACTGTTATTATAGATTTTGCTATTCATCTGACAAAGAAAATTACATGCATCACCTTTATTTATCATAAAAATTAATTATGCAGAAAATTCCCAATAAATTTTAGGTCAGCAGTGGGCAACAAAAAGCAATGGGGGTTCTGGCCCCCGAGTCCAGACAAGCCAGACAGAGATCCCAGAGCAGTTGGTGGAGATGCCAGAGACGCGGGTGTAAACAGTGAGGGTGGGGGGGGTGTAACCTGATCCCGAGTGGAAAAAATGCACATGCAGACAAAATGGTTGAGCAAACAGCATCCTTTATTCCAAAGCAGTCCTGGTGGAGCCTCTGTGTCGGGGGTACAGAATGGCAGGAATTACTGCACATGTACACGTGGTGGGTGTTGGTGGGCAGACTGCAGACAGACTACGGAGTGGTATGAATTATCAGAAAGGGGGATGAAATAGCCAGCTCACGGATAGCAGGGCGGTGCCCATGCTAGCATGCTCACGTCACCGCTGAGATACAGTGTGCTAAAGAACATCTGTGAGAATGTTAGACCTTGAAAGGAAATGCTATTTGAATACAGCAACTCTTCAAAACATTCCGGTTCAGCCAAACAGTATGCATGGAATGACTACACGCATATACATACTAGCACTAGTACAGTATATATAGTTTAGACAGAATGTACATATTCAGCATGCATGCCATTCCTATAACTGTATAAAATACAACATTTGCCACATGTAATGGTACACAGCCTGAGAATTAATAAGTATGAAATACTGTACATATTACTACAGAATTAAAAATATAAAAACTATATTTTTATTGGATTAAAGGAGTAAATCACCCCAAATTGAAAATGCTCTTATCCGTGACCCTGCATGTGATAACCCAGCTAGTTATTTTTTTATGATTTACTGTTTTTACATAAAATCATCCTACATAATGTTAAGAACATTCTGTGAAAATATAATCTTGATATCTTAAATATTAACCGAATAAGGTCATGATGAAGATTGAAATCAATAATGAAAGCCTGGATTTCACAAACAGGGTCAAATTTAATCAATATTGGGGCAGTTTCGCAGACGGGGATTAAACTAATCCTAGACTAAAATACATTTAAGGGCTGTCCAAACGGAAAACAACTTCTTAAAATACATCAGTGCCCTTTGTTTTGCCTGAAAATGCACACAAGTAATGTTTTAAGTAAGGCATGTTTGTTAAAACTATTAAACTAAGGCCTAGTCCTGGCTTAAGCTAATCTCTGTTCGGGAAACCACAACATTATATCAGATATATAAGGGGCCAATCACACCAAACACGTTTTATTTAAATTGTTTAGAAATGCACATGCGGCCCGGCTTTATATATTGCTAGACAACCATTGAGATAGCTGTCCTATCAATCAAATACCGAAGCATGAGTGCTCTTTTGCTGTTAACTGTCACATTAGCAGAAACTTTAAAAAGAGGACACTTGCTATGACCTTGATCAAGGGGGAGAGGTGCACAGACACGCAGAAGACAGTAAGTGACTGCAGTCCGGTTTGTCCAAGCAACTGTAAACTTCCTTCATCACAATGGAAGGCCCGCCACTCCCCTCATATGACTGGACAATGGAAAAAAACGTATATGATAGGGGTCGCTTTTCCGCTCTGAGCACTCCTTCAAAAATGCCTGGTGCGGCAGGTGGCAAAAACACATGGCATTCGGCGCACATAAACAGTGTGCATAATGCTTATTGCACATAAAAAATTATTTAAGAAACTGCCATCAATGTTTATTTTAAAGAAAATAATGCACTAAGGGGGCGTGCACACCAAAGCGTTTACACTGGCGGCCGACATATGTCTTCAACTGTTTGCGTTTTTTCCCATAGCAGCGCATGTGAGCAGAGAAAATTTCCGTAGGGGTTCCCCAACACCGCTTCACCACTCAAAGTTGCACCAGACTGCTTAGCTCAAATTCGCTGCCCACTCACCTAAAATTGTATCCCGCTCCAGTGAAATCGCTCCACTCTAGCTCAAATTAAAAACACTTGCTGTTTTCAACCAAAGCCTTGCGTCTGGGACATACTGCCTGCATGGCGGACGTGGAGCCGGTTTGTTGCGTGAATGCGTGTAAAAAAATCTGGCCTTTGGATAAAAACCCGTTCTGCGCTCCAACTACATTTCACACACTCCGCTCCTTGCTCGCCCCTTTCACTCCGATACTCTGACCCAGTGTTGAAAAATTTTCACCTTTGAGGAAACTGCTCAGCTCGTCAATGTCACTTCTCATTTGGCCGTCCAATTACAGAAGAGGAGGATGGGAGAAATATCACAAGAACCAACCAGCACATCATTCAACTACTGATAAACAAAGCAGAATTTGCATAGCAACCAAAACAAAGCCCACAGCCGGTGTCCTCTTGGTGCTTCAGCCACGTTTAAAAGCTTTGGCATACACGCCCCCTAGCAATAACAATAAATTACATTATTGATTTACCAAATGACGAGATAATTTTCTTTTTGTAAATACAGTAAAAATTCCTTGCTGCACTTAAATTTATTAATTTCAACTTTTTTGACTAGTTAAAAGTTGCTATAAATTACAAAATATAAAGTTGTAAGAACCCAAGCCCATTCAACTTTATTGTTTTAATTTATACCAACTCCTCCCAAAACGTTGAAATGACTTGTTAAATCAAGTTTAATTTAAGTGCAACAAGGATTTTTTTTTACAGTGCAGTAAGGTCATGTGACACACTATTGTTTGCAAATACTAAATGTCATAAACAAACCTATAATACAAAGCAACAGACAAAACACAGTACACAATCAGACAGTCAGACAGTAATGTTAAAGAGCTCTAGTCTGAACGTAGTGCTAGCTGCTGCTGAGACAGAAACAGTACGTGAATCTCCAACACACTGTGTCAACAGATGGCCAACTTCTCATCACGATAATCAATATTCTCATTAGGCAAAGTAGAGCTGCACCAATTAGCGGTTTGGACCCGTGCCTTCCAGTAACAGGGACGGTACATTCAAAACGCCAGTGTATTTAAATCAATAAATACCTGGCTGGAGAACTGGAGGAGCAAAAACTGTGTAGCTCCAGTAATGAAACTCTGACGGGTAGCTAATATGTCTGTTTTAAAGTCAATGAAAAACCGTGATTGCAACCTCTAATGTGACATTTCAGAGTAAAAACATTTTACATATATGCAAGGGGTGCATTAATAAATCGTCTAATAATGCTTGCTATGCTTCTATATGAATTACGCTGAAATGCTGCTACATCCAAAAGCCAGAGGGTGCTCTTGTGCAAAAACTCGTTATAGGGCCGCAGAAGAACAACCATTACACACGCAGCTATGACACACAGCTCCAGGAAATGGCTTAAGGATATATTTATATTGCTGTTCTTCAATCCTTTTCAGGTATTTTCATGATAATAAAGAATATGTATAATGATTATGTTTGACGAGTGTTGCTTTTTCAAATGCATGTTATAATATAAACGACTTAAACCAACAGTGATTTAGATTCACATAGATTGATAAGGACTTACTGATCAAAAGCCGTAGAGTACATGAAATAGCTGTGCATTATATCGGCTGAGGGATTCAGAATAGTTATCAGTTGGGTATTATTAGCGTATATCGGCATTTATAGTGGAATCACTGATTTATGCCATTGGCAGATGTCCTCATGCAAAACGATTTAAAATGCATGCAGGTTATATTATCAGCATGTGCATGCTCTGGAAACCAAACCAATGATCTTGGCTTAGATAGTGACCTGACAAACAAACTGAGATACAGGAAAGTGAAAAATGGGTATCAGAGTCCAATGCAAATGAAATTGAAAGCAAATAAAAGAGATGTCACAGTTTTACATAATTACATTAGATGAATAATAAGAGTTCTGTATATGGTAATGACATATCGTGAGCCTCAAACACAATTATTTCCTCCTCATGTAAACCTTGTGCACGCAAAAGACCGCCAATCTCAACGTACCACCAACTGTGACATTGCAGTCGTGATGTACGACCCAACATTAAATGAATAACAATGCTAAAAACAAAGTTGTAACCCTCAAGTTAGCCCTATAGGCTAGTTAATGCTTTATACTAGCGTTTAGGCTGAAGATCTACTATTGACGTTGCAGTTACATACTGAAAAAAAAACACAACCTTACCAACTCAGAGACGTCCCTTGACAATCTCCAAACAATTGATTATTTCTTTAAATTCTGTATCTTCATCTGATATAAGCTCAAACATAAGGTCTGTTTACACACACAGAGCTACAGAAATGAGCAGCTCTCAGAAACAGCCAATCAGAGCAGAGCTCAACATTACTATTCATGACCCTTTCAAATAAGTTAATAATAGACCATTTCATTCTGCGGGGCAAATCCTAGGGTTGTAAATGAAAATGTGAAACATTTCTGGGTCATTTTTGCACTTAATAAAGCCACAAAGCTTATATGTAGATATCAGAGAACAATTTAACAATTTTCAATTTTTTAAACAATATTTTTGTCAATTTTAACTCTCACATACGCCTTTATTACATTGCACTAGTTTAAAACATTCAGTTTCCACTAGTTGCACAAAGTAGGGATGCACCGATAGGATTTTTTTGGGCCGATACCGATTTAAACAGACAACGTCTGACCGATACCGATATTAAACACTTGTACACAATACTATACAGTTGGTCTATTAGCTAGTTTATTTCTGCATCAAATTATTTTTACTGAACATGGATTGGATCTAATTAACATAATAAGAGAGGCACAAATTAAGCTAAAACAAATATAATAAGACAGCATGACAACCTTCAAATGTGGTTTTTGCTATTCAGCATTTATTTTATTAACAACGTTAACTCATTTTTTTTTTTACATATAATGGATTTCTTTATGCAGTTAATTAATAAACAATCGGTATCGGCCTTTCTCATGCTATTGCCGATGGTTTCAAATTCATCAAAAATCAGCCGATAAATATCGGCTGCTGATACATCGGTGCATCACTAGCACAAAGGCATTAGGGCAGCATAATATATAGAAATCGTATAAATTGTGGAAATGTGCGTATCGCAACAATTTACACACAAATGAATAATTTGAATACCTCTAAAGGTTATGCAAAATAAAAGTTTCGATTAAGTTTAAATAGATTTTTACAACTGGAATATCATTCATCGCACAATTTAACAAGTTATCGCATACTGTGTTTCCCCTCAAAATCCTGCAACCCTAAAAGGCATTGATGTATTCTGGAACAAAAACAAAGTCCATGCAAATAAACATGGAGCAAATATTAAATCTGATATGAAATCTGTGGTGACCTGCTCCAATCCTGCCGTTTGGGTTCATTGGTGCTTGTTTTTAGCAGAGCGCATTTCTCAAGCAGAGTGCCGTGTGGTGCAGAACGTGGCACACAGTGGAGTAAACATCACTAAATGGGGACAAGTGATGGTTGCTATAAAAACCTCTCTCCCTCTCTCTCGTTCTCTCTCTCTCTCTTACACACACACACACACGCTCTCATTGACCCTCTCTGCAAATGGCGACAGGCCTGAGTACTTCCAAGAGGATCCACTAAGACTTCCACACCTCTTTAATTTACAGCAAAAGTTTACACGTCATCCTGCTGTCCTGTGGTAGAACGACCTGGAAACTAGACATTGTTCTGCTGTTTAGATTTGACTGAGCTCTGCTGGGGCCAAGAGCATTTCATAAGCTTTTGTGTTTACATTAGGTCCAGGAAAGAAATGATACCGCCAAGTTTAAGTAATGCTAAAACAGTGAGGTAATTATGCAAGCACTGCTTCAATGTTTTTACCAAACACTAATGTTAGAATATTTAAGCCAGCAGCACTTCAAACATCATCTGCATGTCTCCAGAAAACAACATTACGGCAACAAAAACAGTTTGTGAACACCAGATCCAATCTGCACATAGTCTCGGCCCCAGACAGTCGACAGTTTGTTCACTAATTGTCTAATGTATATAATGACTATATCGACTTATCGAACCATAGGTGAACATGACGTCGGTAGTTTTTGGAGAAGCGATATATTACCTCAGTGTTTACATGTGCGTTTGTTTGCAAAGAAATAATTTCATTAGCATTTTAGCCGATCGCTTTGCTCTTTTTTTTTACTGTCCGTAAAATCCGACTGGAATTAGTTTTAAAGCTACAACCCGCTACAACGTAAACGAGCCAGCATGTCTGCTCTGTTGAAAACAAGACAAAACTAACAACATTATTTATGGGGCAAATAACTGACCTATGAAAAGTAGCTATCGTGACAGGCCAAGTCTAATGTACACTTTATTCTTTTGATCGTATCTGCCCTTATCTGATTGGAGTTACATGACTTCCTGATACAACTACACAGGATATCTAACATGATATTAACAATAAAACAACAACAGCTTCAGCAGCAATATAAACTATCTGACTCATGCATTACATTAACTCTTTCACCGCCAGCATTTTTCATGATTTTCACAAAAGTTTAATGCCTTCCAGAAAATGCTCCTTTTTAAATATATAAACATACAATATATGAAATAAAAGAACAGACCCTCTGCTTTCAAACAAAAAAATCTGTTTCATCCTACCTTCATATGTTCTGTTTTTATCACCTCTCAAATATGTGTAGGTTTCATCAAAAACAACAAATTCTGAGCAAAAAGCCGAGATAATTCAATTTTTGTGAAGGACTTTTGCTAGAGATCAGATGCAGAGCGATCTTTAAAACATACCCGGACATACAGCTGTTTGCCCTAGGGCAATACTTCTGATTTAATAAGTTGCGGAAGATAATAGCGGTATTGCAGATTGACGAGATAACTTGTCAATGGCGGGGAAAGCATTAATATGTTATCTGTTATACAATGAAGTTATAAATATGATTTTAAGGGGTTTTTGAAGTTGCAAACGGCAACTTTTTTTGGGTTAAAATCAGTTATTTAGCAGGTACATAAACGATGAGTTTTTAAAAGTCAATGTTTTCACCCCACCAATGTGTTTGAATAAATAAGTAAAAAAAATTCAATATTAATTAATATTTAGAGGTTGCTCAAGACCTTTGAAGTTTAACACATTCACGTATTATGTGATACTTTGTGCTAGCATGTATAATAAGGATAAGGAAAAGGAAAACTTTATTGTCTGTCACAAGTGACAGAAATTTGTCTTTGACAAGACAGGCTCAAATAACATTGAAACAGTAAAAAAACATATACAAAAACCATAGGTGTGATTGGCAAAGGACAAAAAAGCAGGAAAATATACGGCACACCTACCATGACGTGGCGACATACATACGCACACACGCGCACACACACACGCGCACACACACACACACACACACACACACACACACACACACACACACACACACACACACACACACACACACACACACACACACACACACACACACACAGTTGAAATATAATTTAGGCTCAAAGTTGATCGATCTGAGTGGCCAATCGTCAATCTGCGTGGGCAAGTGCCACCCTGACCATTATGTAGCCTTGCCACTGCATCAGACTGAACAAAATCATTTTGTGCATTTAAAGGTAAATACATCAATGTGCATTTATGAGTAAAAATAAGTCACTAGATCTATGAGGATTTTTATGTTCTTTTAAACAAATTGACGCCTTTTAGTAAAATCTTTTGTTGCATATGGTAATAATACGGCACACAAGCCACATATTTATAGAATAATTAGTGGGGGCATTTAATACAGATTAATTATTGATTACAACATTTGTTACTTAATTCAAATGTTGTGACTTTCTGGAAAGGCAGTCAAGTGCATTTGTCTTTTGCATAGTTCTTTTGGCACAGTCAAGCTACGCTTTTCACACGCGCACACACACACAGGCAAACCAGATCCATGAATGTGTGTGTTTGTTATTATATTATTCTGTAATCACAAGCATTACTGCCAGATTCACCATTAAGAGGACCAAATACAGGCGTGTGTTTGTCAGGATGACGTTGGATCTGATTTGCGTGGATGCGTGCGTATGTGATTACAGAATAATAATGCAAGCAAACGTTTTGACACAAACGCAACTTTATATTGATATTGCGAGACAGCATTTCACCTCGACGAGAAATCTGATATTTACATTACTGGCATAGCCTGATTTGAAACGGACAGTTTTGTAAAGGAGCAAACACCTGGCGGGTTCTCTTAATTTTTTTACTACTAAAATGCTGTTTATCTCTGCCTATTCCTTCTATCCATGCCCAGCGCCACTGATTTAGGTCCTTTATCAATTAGGTTGTCTTACCTAGGCTTCATTTACTTAATCTTCATCCTGCTGACAACGTTAACTTGTTGTGACTTTTCCGCGGCCGCGCGGCATCTGTAGCTGGATCTCAGCCACACCTCAAAGACCCCTCCCCATTCTACTTCTGATTGGCTAGTTTGTTAGTTTGGTTGAGAGTGAAATATGTGTTTCTCTCATACTATTTGTAGGCGAACGCATGATTTTTTTAAATTCGCAGCCAACACCACACGCCGGAGATCTGACTGCAAGCTTTTTGGTGAGCTCTGCTTTGAATGAAGTTCCATCGTGACAAATAAATAGACTAATGCGGAGTGATATGCGGTTATTTATAACCGTGCCTTGCAAACCCCCCCACACACACACATAAAAAATTGGATTTGCATGATTCACGAAAGCCTCATTTTCAGGTCGGAAAAGCCGGAATTCCGGATTTATCCGGAAGAATCACACCCCTGAAAAACAAATACACAGTAAACAATTTCACTCTACAACATACATGTGCAAAATACAAAAAATATGTTTTGGTCTATAAATAATCATTTAGTATAGTAATGGCCGTAGGAATAAAAGTTTAATTGTTTAATAATATATACTTATGTCAGAAATTAATTCATTTGACCATGCTCCATGCAATTAAAACTCCTGTTTTAGTTGCGATATGTCTTTCAAAGCAAGAAAGCTTCAATGTGAATGAAAAACAATAGACAACATACACCAAGACAACGGCTGAAGCAACACGAAGCAAGACTGCTATATGGTTACTCGGATCAGAAGAGACTGAAATAACTGGAACAAAGTTACCCTCCAAGAAGCAAGTTTAATGTGTGTTGTTAAATGGTACAGTTTTTGCAAAAAATAAGTGATTTCGGAAATATTCAAAGGCTTTGAGCAACCTTTAGATATTTTAGGCACAATCCAAAAATTTGCACAGTGTGAGAGTTGAACATTTAAAAATGTTTGACCCATTATAAGGACCACCCTAATGAGTTTTCAAAATGCCCCCTTAATAATTTGAGGTTTCTCATTATATGTAAAGTAACCTGCAAATTTATGTTTCAAACAGAGATGGCGATAGAGAGGCTACGTATTGCAACTTTAAACAAAATATATTTTTAGATTATTAGAAATTGCAGGCAAAATTAAAATCAGCCAACCAATAATATACAAGAGAACAGGATGGATACCAGTTTCGCAATTTTGAAAGCTATTAAAAGTATGGCAAAATAAAAAATAAACACACTAATGGCTTACACTGACAACATTAAAACCAATATGAAGGCCATACAGAACATGCAAAGATGAGCCTGCCTGTCTCTCATTGTTTTATCAGGTTTTTAGCAGATGGGTGAACACGTATAGTCTTGAAACAATGGTAACTCTGTCTTTAGCCTGGCCGTCCAATGTAAAGCGGAGGTCTCCTGGGTAGAAATGGAGATTTTTGTTTGAGAAAGGCCAGGAGATGACCTCTGGGGGAAGGGAGGGTCAGCAATCTCAACTGAAATCAATACGCAACTGGTTTTTAATTTTAAAACCACTTAAATTACTTGGTTCCTCCCAGAACAAACAGTCTAGGGAACCAGTGGCTTATTGACTCATATGCACCCAAGTTTTGACATCTACCCAAAAGGTGAGAAGATTCAACACGTCAGCCAAAAGTACCTTTTGTAAACAATGTAAATGCAGAGTAAACAATATGTATCAGTTGTGGAAACGCCCTACACGCCTCTCTGTAAAAATGTCTATGTTTGAACATCAACGGCAGTAAATGACAGACAGTCAGAGCTAAAGGGGATCGTTAAACATGGTGCATCAAACTCATTCAACACCTTCAGAAATCAGAACTAAACATATGCATGCGATTTACGTAATTAAGGCTCATCCCAATCCCTGTCAGCGGCCCAACCGCATTGCAGCCATGCCAGCGGGGCAGCAGCTTTAAATAAGCCACCGTTTAGGGCTCACTGACCAGTGCTATAATCCATAAGCATTTTTCCCAGCCGCCTGTAAGACCACACTGTACTGCAGGCAGAAAACCGTACGAAGCAATGCATGCGTGGCCCACATAACATTTTTCCCTCTCGGTTTCGAATTTACTTTTTGGCCCATTGCAAACATCCCACACTCTGGTGGAAAAACGTGTAGCCAATAAAACTTCTAGATGAAGAGTGGAAAAAGAAGCAGGGATGATAACGTTCGAGGGTGCTAATGTACCATGTGTCCTGTCCTATTTCCCAAATTTCAAGCTGGTCTGCGAGCCCTAGGACAAGTCTGGTATCAAATGCATGCAATCTGATATCAAGGATTGCTGAATTAGACGGGCAGCTCCACATCACCATCAGGTAAGCCTGACTACAGAATAATAGAGGCTGTTGAGGACCCACAGGGACGGCCGAACAGTCTCTTTACTAGGCCAGATTGCATGCGTTGGTGTACTTGCTAAAAGCCGGGTGGTGTAAAGAAAACCCTTGGTCTTACAGAAGTAACAGCAGGGACGTGGAAGCCACAATAGCCCGTTCACTTACAAACACAAGGAGTGCTTTGGTAGCAAAGAAAGATGATGCGTGCAACGCACATGCACTGTCCACTCCAGTTGCATTTCGCTCCCATGTTGAGTATCTGATCTCCCTATAGTATGTCTTCCTGTAAATGTTTCTATTTCTGTTGTTGGCTGTGTTGCATGATAACCTTAGACTCCACTGGATTGTTTCCATACTGGAAAGAGGTTGTAATGATGAGATATTTGTGGTAAAGGGATGTAAGCTGGTGTCTTCTACTTCAGTACCACCCAAAAAATGGTTTGCAGTTCTGTTCTGATAACGTCACGGAAAAAAGGAGAAACCAAAGCTGAGCGCTGCAAAAATAAAATGCATCTCACCACATAATCATGAGGCTATTTAACTTTAACAGATGAAAACAGTATTTTGGCACAAATTCTCAAAGTGGGTAGACGCCAACATTGACATAGTGACATAATGTCACATTGGTTGAGGACGTTGTTCTCTTGTGCATGACAAATCAGTTGGGGCACTACTGAAAAAGTGACTCATCAGAATTGATCTCTCTCACAAAAACCTTTCTGCTACACTTGCATACTGACATGCTAGTAAACAACACCCAAAGTAGGTCACAGCGTGCACGTCTTCCTATTTTCTGCAAGTCTCCGAATGTGGCAGAGCACTCCCCATTCCCCAAGCCTGGCCCATAATAGACCCTCCCCTTTCACCAGGGCCCCATTTTTGCAGCGTCTCCCACTACAGAGTAGGATTGCATAACGGTGAAAGGGCAGCGAGGGGACCTTCTGAGTTCTAGGGGACAATAGTCCGAGTCAGGGCACCTCTCTCCATGAGCAGAAGGTTTCTTTCATATGCAGATCCACAGCCATGTGTGCAGAGAAAGAACCGAGCTGGCTTCCCACACTGGGACCAATCGCCCTCTGCACACATGGCGTGAAAGAGAAAAATACAAATTTGGATGTGGAATCGTTACAAAACAAGATTACACAGCAGTTTTAAACACAGCAGTTAGGGTTGCCGCAGTGAAGGAATTTCCCTTGCTATGATTTTGCGTGCTCACTATCGCGGTATGCAGATTTACAGCATAATAATTCTATTATTACAGTCACAGATAACTAGGCTTTATTGAATTTATTTTTAATAACAAATATGACATTTTTAAATTTACCAATATTTATTGGTAAACCTAGAACAACAAGGTGCAGTGAGGTAGAACACAAGGTAGGCTACACGACTTTCCCCATTACGATTAAGAGATTAAGCTCCTATTTGTATATTTGTAGCCAGTATTTGAATATGTCTATACAAATGCAACACAGAAGGCAATGCATATTAATATAGGACATTTTCAATTATATATTAGAATATAAATTAATGTATATCTATAAAAACATAGTATGTAACGAATTATTTAAATTAAGTTTGAGAGACAATTTTAGTCATTAAGATTTTGTCATCATTGCAGAACATTAAGGCTATCCATAACAACTTGCATTATATCCTGTGGTTCCTAGGTCAAAAACATTAAAAAACATTTGTGGCTAAAAAATGTACAGAACGAAAATGTTAAGCTTGAACGAACAGCCTGTTTAGGCCATAAAACTTTTTTTGTTTCATACAGCAAACATCTCCTCGCTATCTGCTAGCTGCCTGTCCCCTGAACACACTGTAAAAAAACGTGGCCTCTGTAGACAGCCCAGGCTCCACAAACGGGAGCAAAAACAAATGGGGCGCAGCCTACAACGACGAAAAATAACAAAGTGTTCCAGCCAATAAACGACAAGAAGGATTTGGGGGTGGGGTTTGCGGGGTTAGTGCGTGTGAGGAAGCACGGCAGGGAGAGGGAGGAGCAAGGGGGAGAGTGAGAGAGAGGGGAGAGTAAGTGGGAGGAGTTAGCTACGCTCCGTTTTGTTTGACAACACTTTGAACGTCAACAAGAAGTGAAACATGAATACAAAAGTATTTTTTACATTTTGAATAATTCATGAAAAACTAACTCTTGACAATTTATTTTAGGCTTGATTTGACAAACATGTATGACATGTAAAACAAGAAAAGCATAGCTTCATGAATTAAACGTGAACACAGTGGTTGTTGCGGTATGCTTACTATCCCTTGCAGATATAAACACTGCAATCAAATTATTATTAGCCAATGGGTTGCCTTTGAATTAGGGACGCACCGATATATCGGCCTATAATCGGTATCAGCAGATAAAAGCATTTTCGCTACTATCGGCCGGTTGTTTAAAAATATCTGATAATCAGGGCTGTTGATATCCTGGCAATCAAAAATATACATGTCCAGTAATCGAAAAATCGTTATGGTACGGAATTTTGTATTGCTTTCCTAATTTGAAATATTTAAAAAATCTATGATAGTCTTTAGTGATTTGGCAGATTTTTGCTAGTTTTATGTGTATCGGCATTGGCCGATACGTGGCTGCTGTGTTTGCCGATTTTTTCCGGCATTATTTACAAACAGAGTGCTGGAAGCCGCAAGCAATTGCAGGTCATGTGACTAAAAACAATCAACCTTTCCATGACAACATCGAAAGCTCGGCCTATTCAGTATCGGCTCCAAATATCAGCTCAAGAAAATCGGCACCCTGTATCGGTCATCGGCTAAGGCTGATGAAACAAAAATCGGTATCGGCACAAAAAAAATCCATATCAGTCGATCCCTAATATTCTTACATACTAGAAGCAGCAAATATGATCATTTCTGTAACACGACTGGTAGAGCATGGCACACTAAGGTTACGGGTTCAAAGGATACCCATACTGATATTATCTATATCCTGCAATGTACTGTAACTCGCATTGAATGAAAGCATTACTAAATGCATAAATGCAATATCAAACTGTATTTTTTACAAACAGTATACACGTTTTCTATATCAAATAATAAACTGAAATCTTTGTAAACATTTCAATTTATAATACTGTTGATCATTATGAAATTATTTGCCAATACAGTATACCAATTATTATTGGTAATTGGTTTTGGACAAACTTCAATATCTGTGGATTTCTAGCCAAAGGCCAGCTTTACACAAAAGCTCATTCTGTCATCAGTTTAGTAAAACAAACTGCCAATGCTTCCCCTAGAGCCACCAATATGCTAAATAGTTCTGCTGTTAAACTGGAGAGAAATGCACTTTACATACAAGACTGAGTCTTTCAAAGTCATAGCTTAAGAACATAAAAGATCTACACCAATCTTTGTTACACATTTCACAACAGGAACAACAATATTACATCCATAATGGAGTTCACGGTAGATTTTGGCACTGGGTATAATTGCCAACATCCGAGAAGCATGCCGCTGCCAAACTGTAAAAGACGTACATGCAGGAAGTCCAAAACATTCTTGTTCTCCTCCAGTGAGTCATGAACTTGGCCATAGAGGTTCTGCTTCAAATAACACAGTCAGTGATACAAATAAATTACGTCAAGCGCCAAACCGGACCCCCAGCACACCGCACTCGGCTTACAGTAACTCTCCAACAATGTTGGTGCAAACTCAGAAAGAAAGGGAAAGAATCTGTTAACATCAGCAGAAGACTAGAGTTGGTCTGATTTCCAGAAATGTGAAATTTGGTGGAGCACATGGTGATTTTTCGACCACCGCAGTGCAGACAAAATTGCTTATTGAGAGGCGGACTGATAAAAGCCAAAAGCAATGTGTCACACTAACTACCGTACTCACTTATCTGAAAAATGATGGTGGACACTGGAAGGAAGACAACCGCTTAACTAATCGAGACTTTGTTGGAAAAGTTTGGTTTTGAAAGAGAGGTACAGGAGTCACAGCTTATCCTCAGAGAAATGAGCAGCACCAAAAATAACTAAAAAGTAGGGATGCACCGATAGGATTTTTTTGGGCCGATACCGATTTAAACAGACAACTTCTGGCCGATACCGATATTAAACACTTGTATACAATACTATACAGTTGGTCTATTAGCTAGTTTATTTCTGCATCAAATTATTTTTACCTGAACACGGATTGGATCTAATTAACATTCAACTGACCAACATAATAAGAGAGGCACAAATTAAGCTAAAACAAATATAATAAGACAACATGACAACCTTCAAAGGTGGTTTTTGCTATTCAGCATTTATTTTATTAACGACATTAACTTATTTTTTACATATAATGGATTTCTTTATGCAGTTAATTAATAAACAATCGATATCGGCCTTTCCCCGGTTATTGCCAATATGCCGATGGTTTCAAATTCATCAAAAATCGGCCGATAAATATCGGCGGCCGATACATCGGTGCATCACTACTAAAAAGTCCAGAAAGATTTAGATCCTAAGTTCAAGTCCAACAATAAAGTTAACATGAAACCGTGTTCAAATAGTAACATTAAGTGAAACACAATATCAATAAGGAATAAAAGTAGGGTAGGATTTGATTATACATTAGGAACTTACTGGAACGATATTACGTACAATTTACCCATACACATTAAATTATTGCATTTTAAAATAAGTCCAAAAAATGTTGTATATATTGTTCTTTGTGAATATATACCATTTCATGAACAAATACAATTTGATTTTATGTTGACTTTAAGAGCACTAACCATATAAACACAACAATACACAAACTACCAAAATATGTTTGTGGAGCATGCTCTTTCTGTCTCGCTTGTGTCCCAACCCCCTGTTAAAATTGCGAAGCCGCTGAGTGCAGAAATCCGTGGGCAAGTGAAGCGTAAAAAAATGAGTCATGGTGACCTACATAGACAGCGTATGGAAGCTAGGCTGAAGTTTCTGCATATTTAATTATTTACAGAGCCAGAATCTGCACCTTTCTGAGCGAGGAGAAACACAAGCATGAAGAAAACAGGCTGAGAGAGAGAGCTAGTATTTGCAGATGCGACCATTACAGAGCCTTTATTACATGACAGGGTACATCTCTCTCAATCCCTCATAGAACATTAACTAATCAGAGACTAAATATCTGTGTGCTTCAAAACAGCTCTCATCTCTACTCGATCACATCAAACCAACCCTAAACAAAGCCCACACCATTAGTATCTGAACAACAAATCTAAAAACAGTAAGGACAGGGCAGCAAGCAGCCAACGGGTTTGAAATAGCATGCTATGCTTATTTTTGCAGTATGCAGTAGGAAATGAACCCCAAAGCAACAGTATGCACATTATTCATATATTTCCTACATGCACAGTGTTCCCAAATGACCTGCTACAACCAGAATATACTGCAAGATAAAACCAGAACACAATGTGTGAAATTTTGCATCCCACAATGCAATGTGCTTAAACTGACCCACCATTTCCAGTAGGTGTGGGACGATTCATACCGGAGTAATACCTGTCTGAAATTGAACTTTGCACAGCTTTTTCATGTATCATGGCTCTTTGATCAGCAGGAAGTTCTTATCAATCTAAAATCACTGTGAGTTGAGTTTGAGTCGTTTATAAAATGCATTTGAAAAAGCAACAATCGTCAAACATAATGATAATAAATAATCTTTAATTTCATGAAAATACCTGAAAAGGTTTGAATAACAGTGATATGCTTAAAGGCATTTCCTGAAGCAAGATGCGTGTGCAAACGGTACTACTTCTGCAGCAGCGCATATTGAGTTTCTGCACAAGAGCGCCCTCTGGTTTTTGGATGTAACAGCCTTTCACCGTAATTCATTGAGAAGCATAGTAAACGGAATCGCACGATTAATCGTCCCAGCAGCCCTAATTTCCAGTGTGATGAATTAATGCAATATTAGCTGCAATTACCAGAAACATTAAGCAAAATACTATAACATGACATAACAACTTCACAAAATAATAAGCGGATGTCACTTACTGGACAAGATTAAACCATTTATCATCGATTAGAGATTTGCATTATTGGTTAAAGACAAACAACTCTCCAAAGCATGTGTTCTTGCCGAACTGCATATTATATCACATACTAAAATAAATTAAATAAAAAAGTAGTTAAGGGGCGGTCACACTACACTTTTCGTTCCATTGACTTCCGTATTCATAACAAATGCTTCAGACTGGAAAAGCAAGCTTATGCGAAGATATTTCACATTTTGCTGCGTACCAAGGTTGAACTCCCAAACAACCAAAAGTTGAACCAGAGAATTCGTATGATGTGGAGATATGTAACCAATAGAAAAACGGTATGTCACAGCGTGTCCTCTCTTTCCACTGAAAAGCAGAGATGGACGAAGCCCCCCCGCCCGCCCAAATATGCAGTAACAAAAAATATTTGCATGTGCAAAGTGTGCTGTGCATAATAAACTGCATGCTAGCATTCCATATTAACTCTTTCCCCACCATTAACGAGTTAATTAATCAGGAGAAAACACTTCTCTGCCAATGACGAATTTTTACGGCAATCCATATTTCCGCTCTTAAGGGGATCGCACACCAGCCGCGCAGCTCAGAGCCGCGCCGCGTCTAGGACAACTCGGAGGTATTGTAAACCGGAAGTAGGGCTGTGACGGTTAGGATATTTTCTCACCGCGGTGAAGCATAAAAAAAATCATGCGGTTATGCGGTTAACCGCACAACAGTAACCCCCAAAGCCCAAAAGCACAAACGTCTTCTTATTTATTATTAAAACAACAAATTATATTAGCAATAACAACATAAAATAATATTTATTTCCATAGGTATAATATATATATATAGCAATACATATATATTTTTATATATAATATATATAATAATTATATAATTTTTTGTCATCGTTTATAACCCATTTTGTACAATACATTTCATACAATAGCAACCTGAAAAAAAACTAGAAAGAACATGTCGAGCTTAACATTGTTTCTTCTAAGCAAAACCTTGATTCCAATTTCTTTAGACATTTTTAGAGTGTTTTTCGGGTAACACTCCGTGGATATAACGCACTCCTCCAAACGCAACGGGTTGAACGTTAAATAATTTATTGCACAATAAAATGGGTTACAAACAATGACAAAAACTGTTCCATAATTCATATTAAACTCAAAAGAAACGAAAATATGTGATTTTAGATAGTGGCATTTCCTCGCTACGATAGTCAGACATATAGGTCTACAGCCGACCGCGCTAGCCTTCATAACTATAGTTGGCATGTTTGACCATTATAGTTTTAAATAATTATGCTATTATTATCAGTACCAACGCACATTTCGTGCTGCCCGGTGACCTTCTTGCACCTGAATAATGTAATGCGCGTGGCTGTGAGATTTCCTTGCACTTGAGATTTTGTTATTCGCGCAGTGAGTGAGTTGGTACAGTTCCACGGCATGCAATAAATATCAGAGCACCTGGGCATGACGCGCTTAAATTAATGGCTTCATGTTTAAGAAGATTGCGCCCGTGACAGTAGGCTATTGTGTGTATTTAAGTACTGAAACTAAGTAATTAAATAACAATTATAAGACATGCGCACATAATAAACCCCTATATATATGTTTAATGCACCGTCCCTCCCCCTTGTGCGGAAAGCAGTTTTTTCTCTAGAACCCTTGAACACAGGATGGAAGACAGTAAATTATGATTAACAATGACTTTTGTGTATAGTTCATATCATACACCATATGACTTCTGTAACTTTCACCAGCAAAATAAAGAAAATATAAAAAAGTGCGGTGATGCCGATGATGAACTCAGCACCGCGGTTGGCATCTCATTACTGCGGTGATGCGGTGACACGGTTATCGTCACAGCCCTAACCGGAAGTGCACATTAAATAGCGCAAGCTTCGTCAGATAGCGTCTACTTCAAAATGCAAAATATACGTTAGCAGCCAATGTTAATCGTTAATGATTTGGGACAAATATGATGTTATTTAAATGTTAAACTATGTAAGTGGCGCGACAGGGATTTGAGCAACTTCCTGAGTCACAGCTGGGCGGCACGGACAGGCGCCACCTGGCGGCGCCGGTAAGCGTATACTCATAGAAAACAATGTGTTCGTTTTTTTTAGAACGGCGCGGCCGGTGTGCGATCCCCTTTACCCAACTTTTAAAACCCGCAAGTATTCCCTTAGGGCAAACAGTTAAAACTCTGTGTATGTTTTGAGGATCGCTCTGAATCTGATCTCTATCAAGAGTCCTTCACAAAAATGGAATTATCACAGCTTTTTCCTCAATAGTTGGTGAGGTATTTTGAGAGGTGATAAAAAGAGAACAAATGAAGGAAGGATGAAACTTTTTTGTTTGAAAGCAAAGGTTCTGTTCTTTCATTTCATATATTGTTTGTTTATATATTTAAAGAAGAACATTTTCTGGAAGGCATGAAACTTTTGAGAAACTCATAAAAAATGCTGGCACTGGCTGGCAAATTTTTTTTTAAACTCATGGCGGGGAAAGAGTTAAACTGATATTTTGTCTCAAACATAATTAGCATAATCCTAACTTGCCTTCTAATGCAACTTTACACCTTCAAAACAGTCTGTACTTGAGGGTTTCTCGTGCATTGAGAGGGCAACTACATTCCATCTTTAATCAATAAGGTTCTGCAGAGGTCTTCAGCGCTCTCTGGTTTACTAATCACACAGCCCCTTCAATACAAATGAAGGTGTTTTCCATACAACACACGAGGCCAGATCTTACAGAACAATTTCAGGCTGAAAGTGAATAGAAAAAGACTATTGTTCTTTTTACATAAACAAACAGTAAATAAGCCTGTGCAAATACACGCAGGGCCTCAGCCAATGGCGTGAGAGCTTCCAGCAATGCCGGCCACAAATTCTCCAATTACGGAGTACAAAATGTCTTAGTGAAACTAAAAAGCACTTTAAAAGGTGGCAAGAGTGCGAGCTCGGCCCCTGTAGCGTTCTTAATTGTTTAAGTGTTCTCTGGAAAAATCAGAAGAAAGGAGAAGCAGTGCATTGATCAGCAAAGAGGTGAGCACTAAACAAACCCAGCATGACCAACAACACACCATGGCGCAGCGTCAATGGGTCAACTCCAGACAAACCCTCACACAAGCTGCTCGGCCTCAGGTGTGCTACACACAAGACTGATTAGATCTTTTCACATTTAGCTTTTATTCCATCTGGATTCATTTCAGTGTTTTTTCCACATCTCCATCTACGTTTTTTCAGGTGCCGAAGATTATAAGCGCTCAAAACTAGAGAATTATAGCCTTTTGAATGTTCAATTCATATTTCACATTTGAAAGAACTGCAGCAACCCGTAATGTTCCCATTTTAACATTTACTGAGATGCTGAGAAACTGATGAGTGACCTACTGCATTCCGAAATAAAATACATTTTAAAGCAACACTAAAGAGTTTTTGCTCTTTGCTCCCCCTACAGGTTGGAAGCGGAATTCTCCATTACCACTGTCGTAAATAATTTAGCCTACTGCAGCAAAGCTGGCTCTGATTGGATTGTAGGTCTGCCGTAAAGCAAGTTTTTGTAGTTTTCACTTGAACTACAGGACCGCGACCCGACGGTTGGAAACGTCTTTAGTGCGGTTTTGGCCGATAGAGGGCTGCAAAGCGAATGTGAAAGTGCCGTTCACCGTGTTTCAAGTGGATGAACGACTGAAACATTTTTGGAAACGTTATTTTAAGGTAAAAAAAAAACTCTTTGGTGTTGCTTTAAATAGGGGTGCACCGATATATCGGCCGATGAAGCTCGCGTTGCTTCTCAATAAATAACGGTAAAATGCAGCTACATCCAAAAGCCAGAGGGCGCTCTCGTGCAGAAATTCAATATGTGCCGCAGAAGAACAACCTTTGCACAGCATCTCCAGGAAACAGCTTACGCATATATTTATATTGCTGTTCTTCAAACCTTTTCAAGTATTTTCAAGATAACAAAAACTATGTATAATGATAACCGTATTTTCCGGACTATTAGCCGCACCGGAGTATAAACCGCATCATTCAAAAATGAGTCATTAAGACGAAATAACAGATATAAGTCACGTAAAGTCACAGTGGGCGTTTATTTAGAAAATTATTTCACAAAATCCAAGCAGAAGAACAGACATTTAATCTGGAAAGGCAGGTTATTCAACTAAACAATAGCAGACAGAACAGCAGGCTGAATAGATGTTTGTATGTTGTATGTTAAAGTAATTTTATCAGTTATTTAAACGATAAACCATAGCATACAGAACTTACATGGAAGGTTGAATAGGCTAAACTAACTAAACAAGCCAATAGTTTGCAGACTCGTCATTCCGCATTACAGAAAATATTGAATTACATAAATACAGAAGCAGCATATGGAGGACTCTTGCGGCTGTAGACTGTAATGATGTCTCCTGCCTCATAAATGTCAAAATTAATTCATACTTACTTAAAGGTGCACCTGACTATAAGACGCAGCACCAGCCAACTTATGAAAAAAACGCGGCTTATAATCAGAAAAATACGGTATGTTTGACGAGTGTTGCTTTTTCAAATGCATGTTATAAACGAATTGTTTTGGTTGCCGAACATTTGGCGCATCCATATTACGTAGCTCTTACCCGCAACTGGATAAACTTGAAAATTCATTTTAGATTAGCCATTGTCACAAATGATTCCTGTAATATTACCCTAAAATATGGCCAAGCGTGAATATTTTAGTAGGCAACTGACATCAAGGAACGAAATTCTCATTAGAAGGGTGTTTACAATTCCTTAAAGTGCTTTCTAGGCAGGTAGGCAGTTTTGAAACGGAGTTAATGCGTGACGGTGAAAATCATCAAAAAACCAATTCAGACATCAATAAACACCCTGCACATCATCATCCTTATCAGACGGCGTCAGCAGCAGCAGCAGCAGCAGAGGTGAGGTTAATTCTGGCTGCTGCTTTCCGAGCTTGTGGGTTAGTAGTGTTATGGCAATGCAGACGCATTGTAAGGATGTCTGCTTTCAATCAGAGCTGCTATTAAAGCAAACAACGGCAAACCAGAGCAGGCCATCTACTTCATCTCTGTCTACAAGGCCGCTGCCTGGAGGGACTCGACGAGACTTATTACGCTCAATCAGCGCTCCCCCCATTTCATAAGGAGCTTTTACTATATGACCGCCTGAGTCCTCATTCAACCTTCCAGACGGGACTTCATTTCAACACAATTTGTATCGGCTCCGATTCCATCGCAGAGCGGTGGGCCGGCCTGGATATGAAATTCAATATATAGGATAGATGATTGCTGTAGCGGGCCACACTGACTGGACAGACAGGACGGTGCTGGGGTGTGTATGTTGCAGCCTTCGAATAGACAAGTTGTGCATTATTGATGACAAATACAGCAGGCAGGGCTATGGAGCACTAATGCATAGAACATCCATATAAAGCAAAGCATATTGCATTACACATTACATCACCCAGCCAGCCCCTCTGCGGCGCACATCCATGGGGATGCATATTTAATCAAGACTGGAGATCAAATAGTCCTATGAAAAAACATCACGGCCACAAGGACCCGGATTCACGTGATCGAAACAAAATCTGCCTAATACTTAATCTGCTACTTCTTTAACATCACAAAACAGCTTACTAGAAATAAACTGGGTTATTAAAGCATAAGAATTAACTGTAGGTAAAAGAACTGTAAATCTCATCAAAATACAACATCAATTATACTATAATATTAGTTCAATATGATATCGATAACAAAAACAAATTTTGGTGATATAATTTTTATTTGATTCAGGATCATCTCAATTGATTTATCCATGTTTAGAAAGTGTAGAGAGCAGATCTTTTTGGCTGCTTTCAGCGCTTTGATACAGGATCGCAATCTAATGCCCAGGCAGCATGACAGCAAAATATATATAAAAAATGTAATCGCAAAATGTGCCTATCGCAATAAACACAGATATGGTTTGCTATATCTGAAGGCATAGTCAGAGTTAAAGGTCAAAGCAGTTACCAGAGACAAAGAAAGCGTTTCTTTCAACAAAAAAAAAGTGAAACGTATGTTAAATTATTAAATAAATAATTTTCTGTTTTTAAAATATAGTTTATAATTATTCAAACAGATTTTAGAAACTTAAAAGGAAAACATCAAGTTTTTCAATATTTTACTATGTTCTCACCTCAACTTAGACGAATCAATACATCCCTATCTTTTTTCAATGCGTGCACTTAATCTTTGTACAGCGCCTCATGAATGTGTTAGCATTTAGTCCCATTCATTCCTATGGCTCCAAACAGGGATGAATTTAAAAGCAATCAAACACTTCCATGTTTTCCCTATTTAAAGACTGTTACACGAGTAGTTACACGAGTAAGTATGGTGGCACAAAATAAAACTTTTGTTTGGAGCCATAGGAATGAATGCGGCTAGGCTAAATGCTAACACATTCAAGAAGCGCTGTACAAAGATTAAAAGTGGACGCATTGAAAAAAGATCGGTATGTAATAATTCATCTAAGTTGAGGTAAGAACATAGTAAAATATTGAAAAACGGTGGTGTTTTCCTTAAATGAATAAGTGTATCGCATATCATGCATTGCAAGCCACAGAATTTTCCTTCAATAACACAGAGTCCTAGATGGCAGACAGCATTTCCATTAAAAGAAAATGTGCCTTTGGCAAAAGCATTTAGAGGGATGTTATGAGAATGTGGACTATCAAATCTTTTTATATCATATCTAGGAGCTTCATAAGGATTAATCGCAACTAATCGTTTGCAAGTTTTTGTTTACATCATTTATATGTTATATAAATCATATATGAACATAAAAACTTATATGCACATTTATATATTTTAAAAAATATTTACATGCATGTGTGTATTTATACTAGGGATGCTAAACAATTAATCGCGATTAATCGTTAGCAGAATAAAAGTTTTTGTTTACATCACATATGTGTGCAAACTGTGTATAATAAATATGTATATATATATATATATGTATATATATATATATATATATATGTATATGTATATGTATATGTATATATGTATATATGTATATATGTATATATGTATATATGTATATATGTATATGTATATGTGTATATGTATATGTATATATGTATATGTATATGTATATGTATATGTATATGTATATGTATATATATATATATGTATATATATATGTATATATATATATATATATGTATATGTATATATATATATATATATATATATATATATATATTAGGGGTGTAACGGTTCGTGTATTCGAACCGGACCGTTTCGGTTCAGGGCTTTCGGCACGGTGCGCACGTGCACCGAAAGTATTTTGTGTGCGCCTGTGCGGAACATAATACGTGCGTTTCCGCACGAACATATTAAGTGGCGGAAGTCTCCGCGTTCAGCGCAAGTCTTCTGTCAAACATATAACATAATTCGGCCCGCAGAAAGATTTTTATTTACTTAGTTGTATATCCGTTGGATTATTGATGTAAACGTTTACGTGTCGTATCTAAAAGCGCATGTTAAACGCGTGTCAACGCGCTGCTTTGTTCTTTCAAAAGTGCGTGAGAGGATGCACGTCTTTCATTGCTACGCATTCATGAGCCGCGCTTTCTGTGACAGCGAGAATAAGGAATGCGTGATCAGATTTTTCATCTGCATATCACGTCAATCATATCATTGTCACAATGCGATCAGCTGGTCGGGACAGAGAAGAGCTGCGGGCTTACTCAGCTGTTACTCAGCTGCGGATGGGTTCGTAAGTAAAGTCACAGCTTACATTGATGACACAAGCAAAGATTAGGAGAAACGTGCAAAAGATCAAAGATGGCTATGTATGCAGCTCACTAATCTCAAAATGAGTGTATAATAAGTATATCATCATGTTGCTTGCTATGCAGTTACACATAGAGCAGTAATATTATTTTTATGCAGAGATGGTACATAGCCAATTCAATTCTGTGAGTTAAACAATCCAAAATAAATCAAAACAGAAAATTTTTAGTGGCAAAAATGTAGGCTAATAGTTCATAAATGTATTCAGGAATTGAATTTGTTAGTTCAAGGTTTTAGTAGAAAAAGTTTAAGAGAAGGTTAAGATAAGAGTTACCTTCTGTTATAAAATAATGTAAAAAATAACTTTGCAGTAGTATTTTATTTATTATTTTTTCATTTTATATATATTTTATACTTTAATAAAGTGTTTAAAAAAGTGTAAACAAATTGTAAAAAAAAGTTTAAAGTAATAAACAACCTGCAGTTTAATGTTTGCATTTCTCCCTTACTGTACCGAAAATGAACCGAACCGTGGCTTCAAAACCGGGGTTCGCACCGAACCGTGATTTTTGCGTACCGTTACACCCCTAATATATATATATATATATATGAACACATTCATGTATAATTTTAAGAAAAAAAAGTATATATTAAGTATTTATATATAATATAAATTATACATAAATATACAAATGTATATACACATGTAAACATTTCTAAAACATATACATGCATGTGTGTACATTTATTTATACAAAGTTATTATACACAGTTCACACACATATATGATGTAAACAAAAACTTTTATTCTGCTAACGATTAATCGCGATTAATCGTTAAGCATACCTAATTTATACATCAGTATTATACACTGTACACACACATATATGATGTAAACCAAAACTTTTATTCTGCACAATTAGTTGCGATTAATTGTTCTGCAGCCCTACTTCGATCAATGCATCGATCCTTATGTATTGTTACACCCCTAGTATGCAATATGTAATAGGTAGGCATGTCATTGCTTTACATTTGCGTGGCATGTTGCTAGAAATGTCTACAAACAAGTTGCCATGTAATTTTGGTCCTTGAATATGCCTCATGTCTCTCCACATTTGGAATTAGTTTTATTTTTCATCCAATTAGGGAAGTAGGAATCATAGCCTACAAAATCCTGAACAAGCAGCATAATTCAGGCATCATCAATAATTGGTATTAGGGATGCTTAACGATTAATCGTGATTAATCTAGAGCAGAATAAAAGTTTTTGTTTACATCATATATGTGTGTAAACTGTGTAAAATAAATATGTATATATAAATATGCACACATGCATGTATAATTAAGAAAAAAATTATATTAAGCATTTATATTTATATATAATATAAATTATACATAAATATACAAAATGTATATACACATGTAAACATTTCTTAAATATATACATGAATATATATATATATATATATATATATATATATATATATATATATACAAATGTATATACACATGTAAACATTTCTTAAATATATACATGAATATATATATATATACATGAATATATATATATATACACATGAATATATATATATATATATATATATATATATATATATATATATATATATATATATATATATATATATATGGTAAACAAAAACTTTTATTCTGGTATAGATTAATCGCGATTAATCGTTTAGCATCCCTAATTGGTGTGTATGTTCGAGTCTGTTAACTTTGTTTAAATCCAACTACGCAACAGCACAACAAACAAGCAAAAATAAACCCAAAACGAAAATGAAATACCTTCAAAAACATCATAAATAGCACACAACTGTGGCCTTCTGCACCAAAGCATACTTCACTAATGAAACAAAGCAAGCCATAGAGGGACAAAGATTGCCGCTTCATAAAGATCCAGGTGTGCTTTCAATAAACAGAGGTGAAACAATCCCCCCAACACAATATGGCACAGCACTGCAGAAATATAAAAAGCCCACATGGCGGTGGGAAAGATGAAAAGGCTCGTCTACAGCGGGTAATATTTATCTACATGCAGGGGCATGATTTCACATCCTGAAGCAATCGCAGCTCATGGACACAAACATGCATCTCCAGCTTGTTATTCCTCCGCTCATGAACTGGGCTTGTTCGAGAGCATTTACAGACTGGCCGTCCAACACAAAGTCTCTGGAATGTTCTGGATGTTTCCAAGACGTTACAAAACATGTTAAATTGTGCACAGACAAACAAAACGGGCACGCTTATTTATGCAGAAAGGGAAAAATTGAAAAAACAGATGACAGGAAATTCATTCAAGGAGAGAGAAATGCAGGGCCGCTCTTAATGTTTTACAAACAACAGTGGAGAGAAAGAAATCAAGGATAAAATGAAAAGAGATAGATAGAGAGAAAGAGAGAGAGCCAGAGAGATGGAAAACAATGAGTCGTCTTTGCACGACAGCATTGAAGGCCACTCATTTCTATGAGCTTTTCAGCTATTTGATTAAAGAGCCGCTCGTGGCAAACACACAGAAAAGACGACTGTAATGTTGCATAGATGAGCAAGCACAAAGCGTTTTTCGTCTTTGTGGAAGCTAGGCATATGAGACCTTCTGTTCCAATCTGCACATTTATTTTCTTGAATATAAAATGACCATGAAATAGCAGGGAAACTGAAGCTAGCATACTTGCATACTAAGTTACATACAACCTAGGTTCAGACTGTTAGCATTTATCAATTTTTATCCGTAGCTCTTCGTAGCCTGAAGCCCACGGTATACTGGGGGCGTCTGCATGATGTAATTTTCACCATCAGGAGGGTCTGCAGTCGTTTGTGCGCATCAGCCCAAAATTTAAGACCGTGCAGACAGTACGCATACAACAAACGCGCAAGTAAAAAAATGTTGGAACAGGAGAGTCCACTAGGTGGCAGCACACAGTACAGTACAATTTTCGAAGAAGAGTGCGGATAATCAATACAAATAAAAAATCCCACTGAAGAAATAATCGAAAACACAATGGACTGCGAGTTTGATGACAAAACAGTTAGCATAGAAGCATTTCTTCCTCCATAATTTTACTGCGGACACATGCGGAAAGGAATATAACCGGCCCTTGATGTGCACCACTCCAATGCGCTGTGATTGGTCTGCTAAAAAAATCAATGTTGCATATTCTCAAACGTTTTTCCATTTGTGATGGTAAAAACAAAGATGGACCAAGATGAGGAGCGATATTTACCAACCTAAAGCCCGCTGTATACTTTTTTCCACAGTTATCAAGGTATTCTCATCAAAATGTTCGAAATGTATGCAAAACAAATGAGTCTTTATTCAAATTATTCCTCTACCAGGCCGTCAGGGTAGCACTGATTTGGTGACATTTGTAGTACATTAAAACATTTAGGATAGGTGAAGAAAAGTAGCCGATCCGCCATAGCACACCGAACAAACAACAAGAAAACAAAGAACAGGAATCAACATTATAGTTACGAAACTGCCCAACAAATATAGTATACCCAGGGCTTTATCAGCAACAAAAGTCACTGTCTATTTACCTCCTTTACTGCAGATGCTACATTGACGCAACCAACAACGCAAAAGTATAAATAACTGCACGTAGTCTATGGCATAGGTCCTACACTTAACAGGGTTCCCACACCTTAGTTAACTTCAATTTCAAGGACCTTTCAAGGACTTTCCAGATCCAATAACCTCAAATTCAAGGACTAAATGTGGGGACACATTTCAAGTGAGAGCAAGGTTACATAAAGTTACCTTTTAAGATACATTGTTACAGTTCCCTTTTGAGGGAACTCGCGCTGCATCACTGGGGTGACACTTTGGGGACGCCTCCAGGGGTAAGTGCGTCTGAATGTGTATATCAAAATAAACCAATCGTGAGGCTTAACGACAAAGACATTGTAACGCTGGAGCCAGGAAGTATATCGCTATCTGAAATATTGCCAAAGACGGTGTTACAGCGACGCAGGAGTATGGCAAGGGAGACGCAGCGTCTCGTTCCCTTCTTAGGGAACAACATAACCAGACACGTTTTCATTTGTCAAATACAACTATGCAAAAAAAACATTTTGGTATGAATCAACATTCGCATACAGAAGATATAAGCATTAAAGGAAAACAGTTTAGCATGTGTGCTTAAAAAGTCTAGAATTTTTATATTATCCTACACTACACAGGGAATAATATGCATTTTTTTTTTTCGAGAAAACTTTTTGCATGAAAGAGATTCAAGCACTTTCAATGACCTGTATCTATGTATGTATATTTTCAAAAACTTCCCAGGGCTTTGAATTCCCCCCAGATTCACAAACTTTCAAGGATTTCAAGGACCCGTGGGAACCCTGACTTAAGTAGAAATCAACCTTTAGTTGTTGGCCAATATATCAATTACATATACACATGTGAATTAAGCATCAAGCACACTGAAAAGCAGATAGATAGGGAGGGAGGGAGGTGGACGAACAGACAGACAGACAAATATTATTTCGATTTATTCATTTAACATTTAAATGACAAGTGAGAGCGTATTGTTACATGACAACATCAAATTGACTAAAACTTGAGAACTGATTATTTTAGTTTTGGTTCAGTAAGCACCTTTGGGCACAGTGGGTACAGTAACCTACTGACCAATGCAAATAATCTGAAATTGGCTATTATATTGGTTCATCAATAACATTTAATACCGAGTTGTGTATTATGGTTGGGTCCATTAACTCTATGAAAGACATTACCCATCTGTCAGATGATATAAATAGGACAAAAATGCATGTCATGCACAATGCATGCACAAGAAAAGCTGCAGTTTGGACTTTTGAGTATTTACAGCGGGTGATAAGCAGAGTCATTGCTTGCTCGCTCGCTCTCTGTCTCTCTCTCTCCCCGCCCCCCGTCGGGTTGCCATCTCCCCTCCCCCTCACTGCGGCAGGCAGCGCAGATGGTAGCTCAGTGACCTCGTCATTCCTGCCTCCTTGTTTTGATCCTGCGCTCCTGATTGTTCAGGCTAATCCCACACTCCCAGAGTCCTTGGCTGAGAGCCAGAGCTGTTATTAAGCACACAAAGGCTTTTCAGTACCGCTACCGTCATCGCGGCTGCCGTTTCTTTCTCTTTTTACCCGCTTCTCTTTCAGTCGCTCTTGTTTGGTCTCTATGGCCAGGCCGGTTTCTTCTACCTCCATGGCCGACTCCAGACAGGACCAATCAGAAAGATCCAGCTCTGGGGAGTGGCCTCTCTCTGTTGTTCTCCCTGTGCTATTTAAGACTAGATTCTTGGTAATGGGTCATATCCATATCCAGGCATAAAGCTTTTGAAGGGATAGTTCACCAAACAATAAAAATTCAAGTTGTTACGAACCGTTCTGCTGAACACAAATTAAGATATTCTGAAGAATGTTTGTAATCGAGGTCATCTAGGCCCCCATTGACTTCCAAATGGGAGAAAAGAATACTATGGAAGTGAATGGTGCCCCAGATCTGTTTTTCAAAATATCTTGTGTTCAGCAGAACAAAGAAATGTGCAAAGGTTTTTAACAACTTAAGAGTGAGTAAATGATGACAGCATTTTCATTTTTCGGTGAAATCTCTTTTTAAGCGTTAGTCAGTGCAGCTGCATAACAACTAATCGCAGAAAAAAAGTTTTTGTTTACATCATATTCGGGTGTGTATTGTGTATAATAATTATGCTTTTATATGTAAATACACACACATGCATGTATATATTTACCAATATTTACACATGTATATATGTATATACACACATGACATAAACAAAAACTGTTATTCTACAAACGATTAGCATACATTAAATATGCTCTGACATAGACATTTTGACCAATGCAATAGTAATTATTTATTTGTATGACCAATGCGGATATGGAATACTGCATTTCTGATAGCTTAATCGTACTGTGTGTTGTATGGTATTGAGCTAGGGATGCTTAACGATTAATCGCGATTAATCGTTAGCGGAATAAAAGTTTTTGTTTACATCATATATGTGTGTGAACTGTGTATAATAACTTTGTATAAATAAATGTACACACATGCATGTATATGTTTTAGAAAGGTTTACATGTGTATACATTTGTATATTTATGTATAATTTATATTATATATAAATATAAATACCTAATATATACTTTTTTTCCCCTTAAAATTATACATGAATGTGTTCATATTTATATATATACACATATTTATTATACACAGTTTACACACATATGTGATGTAAGCAAAAACTTTTATTCTGCTAATGATTAATCGCGATTAATTGTTTAGCATCCCTATATTGAGCAGTGAAATGTTTTTGTGTAATAGCAACTAAACAGTATGAATAATTACTGTACCAGTCAACGGAGATGCACAACTGTTCGTTTTTTATATGGCATATATGGTAAACAATCATATAGTTAAAAGAGTATAGGGCACTCTTTTGCCGAAACATACTTTATTCCTAGTCAAGTCAGACAGATAGTAATAATGTAAAATGGTATTATTGACACAGATAATGCGCACATCTACCAACCACTGCTATACTTCACCCGCTCTCTCGTTCTTGCTTCCTTTCAGACCATCTCTAAACCTGGAGATAGTCATTCATGTTGCTAGGCAACCAATTCAACGCTATACAGCAGGATAACATAGAAGAGACACGGCGACATATCTGATGTTCTGAATATTTTTAAATTCACACCTAAGTACTACTGCACAACAGATTAGGTTCTCTTCAGGAAACTCATTTGATCTAGCATTTACTCGTATTGCGAGCGCAGTCATATCGTGTCATTTAATCCAGTAAAGGATTAAACGGTGCATGCGTTTTAAATAGAAGACATCTACTTAGGCAACGTTCATGAGGTAGAGGAAGGGCAAAGGGCAATTAGCCAGTGAAGAGTGACGTCAACTGCCATGGACATTCCACTCAGGTCCAAAGCATTCGGATAATAGGAACTTTTCTCTGAAACCAACATCCTCTCCAGCTGCCTTATAAAAAAAAACATCTACTGTACCGTTTTTAACTTTCACATTATTGCTGGAAAAATTCAATGGTTCAACGTTTCGCTAGCAAAGTCATATGGAAGAGTAATAACAGTAAAATCAATGTCGGGAACAATTTTGGAGATTAAGTGGGAACACGGAAGAGACGGCGAGGAAGAGACGAGTTAAGACATCAGATGAATAACAGGAAATGAGGGGCAATGTGTTCTCTTTAATCATGTCTCGTAAAACAACACAGCCTCACACCTTTACAAGCCAGACTCTCCCTCTCACAAACAATGAGAAAACTAGTGCACGGTTCAAAACAATGCATGCATAGCCAATCTGCTAACCTTTGAACTCTTTCAAAATCCTAAGAGAAAAATAAAAAGAGACATTTAGGTGTTTTTCAGGTCAAGTTTACTTCAACAGTGATGTGTCTCTGAGAAAAACAGCAGTATAGCGGTCCTTTCGAAACGCAGTCACCCAGTCTCCTTTGCATTTATTGCAAAGTTAAGCCTAATTCAAAAACCAAATGTTTCCCATTTAGCATTTTCCAAATTCTCGCTCTATTTTCATCCACAAACACACTTGCCCTTTCTCGCACACACAAACCGTAAGAACAGAACGTTGCTAGCTGCCAAACACTTGCCACAGCTTTAAATAAGCTTGTGGTTGAGGAGTAGGGTGTCAACGTAAGCGCTTCAGGCAAAAACTGGACTCGACTGTCAAGAGCTCAACAAGAACTCCCAGCCTTGCCTTTCTCAAATATCTCCCAGAGAAAGCCAAATACACAGCAAAAAATTCAGAAGGGACTATGTGGCATTAAAGTAAGAGAGCGGTGAACCAGAGAGGGCAGGACAGACCTCACACCTGCTCCGCCAACAGCTGCGCTCCATGTCTCTGACACTCCCTGTCCTTTGCTCTCCGCTCCACTCCCTTCACCTGCAACAGCCCGCCCACCATTGCATCGCATGCCTGCAGCATTGGGGCCTGGGCGCTGCATGCAGCATGTCAACGACACAGTACAACGAGTTTGTCGATCAAAAAATTATCATAGTCTATTTAAGATTTGTTTGCTTATACACCCAATCTTCTAAAGACGTGCAAGATGTTGTAAGTCTGGCATAGGCATCATGTTTCATTTGCCCTTTAAATCCAAAATTTTAAACGTGCCAGTTTGAACACGACATGCAAACACCAGTAATGTTTGACCTTAAACAGATTTAGGATTCATCAACGTACCATAACGTTAAACAAACACTCAAATAGCAAGGTTGTCAAACTTTGTGATTGGTAGACATCACATTGAACAGGTACGCAAAGTTCCCAGCCATGAGGTCATGGTGACCCAAAGCATGTGGAGGTACGTGCGTTGTTTTAGACCCGACCCCAGTGCTGGATTACAACATCTGTGCGTTCCCGTCCTTGACCTTGACAAAACTGTAGGGTCTGATATTGCATCATACTGAAGTAAACAACATTGCTGCCAACTCTCTTTAGACCTCATGCACCATCCTGTAAAGATAATGACACGTCCTCTTAAACGCATGCAAAAATCACAATATTACAGTGTGTTGCTGTAGTGCTGATGTTATGCGCTGTGCAAAGCAAAACTGCCCAAACACACCCTAGATTCTCAGCGTGTCCCAACATGCAAGCAGGCTGCTATTTAGCGACGGTTAAAGATGAGAGTAGGTGTTAAACATGCAATCCATGTTGAGAATATATTATTGATGACTCAGACGTGCAATAACAAAGAGAGGAAATGGTCTTTCAAATGTTTTGCTTTTGAAGTTTATTGCATAGGAGCATCTGTATCAATTTTGGGCTGCCCAGACATCTTAACCTGCTGTGGTTTTGCCATCGTTTGTGTCCATTTTAAACTCATTCCGAGAGAACTGAGCAGTTCTCCACCCGTTTGCCAGTGCATGACATCATTCCTCCAAAGCTGCTCTATATTTAGCTTCTCACCCCCCCCCCCCCCATTGAGTCTCATACAACTCCGGGCCTGGTTCCCTCCACCCCACTGCAAATTCTCATTCCCCAAGATGGCTCATCTCTCACTTGGAGACGAAAGGAAAGGTAAGGAAAGTGGGAAGACAGAGCAAATCAAATTTAGATGGCATGAGCTATGGCGCCATAAATAAAGACAACATCCGTGTACCGGCTAGCCTCTGTAACGCTCCCACCCTCCGTCCTGAGATCTCTCACAATCTCTCGTAATTTCATCACCCTGGCTGGCCGCATAAGCGCAGCTTAGCATGGATAACGGCTCTGTGCTGCAACGCTTTGCCTGCTTACCAAAGAAAAAGAGGTGGAGCGAAGCAAATAAAAAGAGAGCAGTAAAATTCATCCTGGCATAGAGTAACATCCTGGCCCGTGCAACAAATTATTTGCATCACCTTACTGCCGAGGACGAAGCATGGTGGTGCGGAGGTGGCGCTAAAGATGCCTCGGCCTGAAGTGCTACGCACAGCAGCTGCAGACAGACAGGCTTTTCGATGCCGTTTGCTTTATCAGAATAAAGCTCGAAGCAAAACATCTGGTGAGAATTTCTCAACTTTCTGAAAAAAGAGAAACCCCCAAACAAATGACTCCTAGAGTCTCACCTGCAGTTTGAGGACACACTGGAAAAAAGCATGCTAGCATGCACAACACCAGGCATAAACTTAGCAATCGTTGAAAAGAAAGTCCAACAGCCCTGCCAAGGAAACTGTTATGAGGAGGATGGTAAAGTTGTTGGTTAAAGAAACCTTGTTTGGGGGATCATTTTGAGATCACAATCGTAGCCCACACCTGCTATACAATAAACAAAATGGGGTTATTTTGGTTTGCGATCCAGAATATTAGTCCAGTGTTTCTGACATGGAGTAATCCACAGGGACTCAACTGGTCTTGCCCTTTGCTTTGGCAAAAACAGGACTGGAAGAGGGCCGGCTAGGGTCTTACAAAAGGTCACAGCTTTGGAGAAACTCAACTGGATGGATCTGTGAAGCTGGAAATCTAATCTGGAGCAGACAGACTTGTCCTTTTATTTCCCGCTGACCACAGCACGGTACCGTACGGTTGCATGAAATACGCTCACTGTACACCAATCACGGCTGTAGTTTTTACTTAAATGCATCTGTTCTTACCCAACCACTCGGACAAGTAAGCAGACAACGATTGATTTTATTAAATGAGGGAAAGACAAACTAAACTAGTTTTCTCGTTTTGTACAACTAGGATAAAAATGCAATACACATGGAGGACAAATCAGATCAATACACCTTCAGGCAAGCAATATCTATGCCATTTCATATAACTACTATTATAAATTCATGCAGTCACAGACACAGAGGTGCAATGCTGCCGTTTTAGACGTGTGCATGTACTGGCGGAGGCAGGTGAACGGCAGATCCGGCTCATCTCATTCCACATCACGTACTGTGCTGATGCATACTTCTCTGCCCCCCATGCAAATTGTGAAGCCTAACAGGCTGTTGTCAAGGCAACTGCAAAAGGCCAGCCCCTTCGCATACGGATGTGAAAACCCTTCTGATTTCCAAAACGACGTTGAACGTCGAGTAAGACGGACAAGAACTGAAGCTCATATCAGTGCTGTAGAGAATAAAACTAACCAGCCAACACAAACATGTTCTAACCAGTCTTCAATGAAAGCAGAGCACCAATTAGCCTGTCAAATGTTTATGATCTTTAACGAAAAACCTTGTGAAGATTTAGGTCAAATACAAACCAAAAACCTATAAAATGTCTCGTGATTACAGCTGATTACAACAAAAACTCAGACTGACATGCAAGAGATTTATTGTTTGCAGAGTTATCATGATTCAGCTTATTGAGACGCAGTATTAGTTAGACACTACTTTAGTCCTGTCTGAAATGTGTAATTTCAACAAACTGTAACAAAATTAGGGCTTTTTCGATTAATCGTTTTTTAAAATGTGGTCGATTTTTTCTTTCATATTTATTTCTGCAAACATTGAACGAAAGATTAACATTAATCGAATTACTAGTCTTCTTCACTAGATGTCACCCTATTTTTTGCTTTGCGCGAGGTTACCAAGGAGCGAGAGGCAAGCCTGTCATTCATTAATTCAGTGCTTAAAATGGCGGTTTCAGGTGCTTCATCGATTTTAATAATTACCCACTTGGAATCGAAAATTGAATCGAGAATCAAAATCGAATTGATTTGACAGCTTGTGAATCGAAATTGAATCGATCGGGAAAATCTGAATCGATACCCAGCCCTAAACTAAATATATGTAATAAATCCATACCAGACATGATATTTTATAACATTATTGCCAATGTAAGGTTAATTTTAACCCACGTTTTGGGGTAAATCATGTATTTCTTATACGCCTTACTCAGTCTGCCGCCATGTTGATTACAAAACAAGGCTGTGAGGGATAAAGTGGGCGCTTTAAACGTACTGTTTTCTATCAGGATGCTGGTCATTCAGCCATCAAAACACAGAAAATACATCATTTTACAAATTTCCACAGGACAAAGGAAGAAATCATGGATTGTAGGGCTGTCACAATGATTAAATAATCATCTCATCGCGATTGTTTGACCTCATCACGATGATTTCAGATCACCGCAATAATTCCACATCTCTCTAAAAACCACAAGGGGGAGCTGCAGCGTCTGTAAAAACGAGACTGTATCAGATGGCATTTTTTTAACTGACAGTGTAACGCGATACATTGCAAAGACCTTTAATACAGTGGTAAAAACAGCATTTAAAATGTAATTTTAAATTAAATTATATTACATTTAAAAATGTATGAGAATTAAATGTCAAAGCAATAAAACAGACAACTAATCGCCATTATAGTCACAATTTATTAGGCAATTAACCGTCAGACAAATTTCATAACCATGACAGCCCTAAGGGATTGTTAAAATAAGAAGGGACATATAAGCTAATTTTGAGATATCTCATGTTGTAAGCATGCTTGCTTTTCTTTAAAACACTAATATAGTCCTGACTACATATCTCCAATTCATATAGATGACAAAAACGCATGGCATGAATACAAACTTTTCTCCAACAAGTTTTTAAACCACATTGACCGGAATCAAAAGAAGAAGGATTAATTTCTTACCAAATAATATTTGTACACAACTTTTGGGGATTCATTTGGGGTTTTACCTCTAACAATATTTGCACAAAAAAGTATTTGCAAGAAAATAATAGCTTGTGTTATGTCTATATTTATGTCTTGCAAAAACATTACGGAGAAAATACATGGGACATACTCTTATGATCTAAAAAACTGGAGATGTACATTCAATGTTGTCATAAAATATTGTATTGTTGCATTATATTAGTGTTTTAAATAAAAGTAAACATGCTCACAACATAAGAATTAGCGATTAGCCAACAGGCTAATATCCAAAACGAATCTTATGTACACAATGCGTTTTCTTACATTAAATTAGGTCATATGTCTTCTAATTTTAACAATCCACATTTCCTGAGGTTTTTTGACCTGTGTTTTTTTTTTTTTTTTGATGGCTGAATGACCACCATCGTGATACAAAACAATAGGTTTAAAGCGCATGTCTGGACGTTTGAAATCAACATGGTGGCAGACTGAATAAGGGTATAGTCTGGAGAGCACAAGGTCCATTACAGTAAACACAGAGCTCTGGTTGGAGACCAACATCCGCTGTAAGCCGCATACAGCAACAGTCACAGTTAAAACCGACACATAGAAACCATGAGAAAATGTATCAGCAAGCTGGCAAAGCTAAAGCCATGCTAACCCAAAAGTGAGATTTGTATACTTCACAACTGTGCCCTTTAAAACATGACATCATCATTTAAAGAGGAGGAACTTATTGTTGCATTAGATAACTTTAAACTTTAAACTTTCTGACATGCTTATGAACAAAGCAAAACAAATCAACATGAACACATGTGACACTAAACAGACATAAGTATCACATAGCCAGAATTATGACGACTGGGATAAAGTTTGGTAGACCTTGCCGGTAAATCTGTCAAAAGATAGTCGAAAGTACTCAACCAAAGAACGATTTTATTTGCCATTGAAGGCCAGTTGAACATAATATAGTAGATGCCACAATAACAGACAAGAAAAACAAACCCCACAGCCATGAACATAAACCCAGTGTACAAATGCCTAGATGATATTGATCAAAAAGTGAAATTAAATATTAAAACCTTTTAGGGCTGCATAACAATTAATCGCAACTAATCGCTTGCAGAATAAAGTTTTTTGTTTATGCTATGTATGTGTATTGTGAATATTAATTTGTATTCTATATATATACTTAAAATATAAATATGTTTTCTTAAAATCATACATGCATGTGTGTGTGTGTGTGTATTTATATATAAACATAATCTTTATAAAAACGATTATACTGCGAACGATTAGTTGCGATTAATCGTAATACCACCCTAAAACCTTTGTACTGCAGGTAACTGTTTCTCTGGACATGGATAAAAACATTTGACTCTTCACCATAAGACCCCAATCCTCAAAATACTTTTGCTCGTGTACGATACACCCTCTCATCACATCCTCTTATGCTAATGACATTATTGATCTTCCAGCCATTCACATCACATCTAGCCTATATAATATTCAACCCTCCGGTCTCTATTCCCACAGCAGCTCCACTAGAACAGCAGGCGCACATGACACAGTGATGGAAGATGATCGGATGGATGTGTAAAGAGGTCTGGTGCGGTTTAGAGGACATCGGAAGGCGGAGCTGTCGGTGCTGGTCGGCTTTCTCAATATGCAGCACACGTTCCTCACAGAAAAGAAATATTCATGATGCAAGCTCATGTCTTTCAATCGACAGACCCTTTCAGCCTGATCAGCACTGTGGTTCTGAGAGCACAAGCAACGCTGGCACAAGAAGAGACGCCCAGATTAGACTGGCATTTCACTTTAGCTGATATAGTCATAAGAGAAGCAAGTAGATGACAGGGGAAAAGAGAAGAGAAAGAGAGAGGGGGGGAACATTAGCTTCAGGGAAGGAGGTACAAGGAGAATACACAATGAAGGATAAGAGAAAATGGATGGATAAAACGCTGAGGGAGAAACAGGGAGTGAAGGAGGGAGAAATGTTACAGTATGAAGCGCATCTCTGCCATCTCAGCACTTTTATTAGTCCCAATGGCTTTAATATTTATGATTAACTCTTAACCAGGCCATATGATTAACACCTAACCAAGCATAAGCTTCCAGCATCAAGTATTCATCTGTCCTCGATGAAATTGTATGCGTGGTGATGAAAAAGCTAGTCAGAACGTATGACCAATGTGATTTTCCTCCGTGGGAATAAAGATCTATAGGTGGACGAGATAGAAAATCAGAATTGTAAGGTTTTACAAGACCCTTTTACATTGTACTAGGTTTCTGTGATCTTTCCTAAAAGTTAAGCCCAGAGTGTAGTCCGCAAACATACTCGCAGTCGAACACACAGCCTTGTAAAGTGCATGCGCACTGCGACAAAATGCAATGCATCTCCTGAGCTATATAGTCTTCTGTAGGTGCATGCGCGACCACCGCGTACATTGTAAAATATGACAGTGCAAGTACCTGCATACTCTTCTTATGATGAAAAATGCGGCACGCACGCTGTACGCGGACACTAGCGAATACATAAAAAAAGGACTATATTTTGGCCTTTAAATGACATTAAGGGGACATAAAACATCGCTAAAATATATGGCTTGGTCAGGATACCGGCATACTGCAGGTGAAATTTAATTGGCTTAGAATGGGTTTGAAAGACTTATGCTGTATTCAAATCATATCAGTATTACCATAAATCAGAGTTTTAAATAGCAAATGTAAAGCCTAAATTAGATGAAAGCAGAAATGGTTTGAAATGGTTGTAAATTCTGAACTGAATAAAAGCTCTGACAGCTTTTGGTATTTTATTTGAGACATTGGTGTTGGGACAACTATTTACAAGAAAATTGTGACGTGAAAGTGACAATGACCAATGTGGGACTCAAACTGGCAACTCTCGGGTTACAAGCCCAACTCCCTAACCATTACGCCACGACTGCCTATAAATACAGAAGTTAACTAACATGGTAACTAAGCATTTAATAGTTATCAACAAAGCCAGACAGAGATAACAAAACAAATAATAAAAAAAGTAATATGTTTAATATCTTTCACTTAGCGTGTCAGTAGGAAATATCAAGATGTGCCCAACTTTGGGCAATGCGGTCTACTGTAAAACTTGCTCTTATTGCTGCGTTCCAAGCAGGTTTTTAAACCGTGAGTTACGACTTCAAAACCATGACTCACGACCTTATGCGTTCCAGGCAGCCTGTAACTCGTGTTTTTACATCCTTCTATCGGTGAAAGTGCACTGGAACGGCAGTCAAACCCGTGACTTCCCACCCGTGAACTCGTACTAGATCGATGTACTCCCAGTTCAGAGTCGTGAGTCGTGGTTTTGAAGTCGTGAGTTACGGGTTACAGGTTGCCTGGAACGCAGCATTATATAAACCTAACTTTATTATTTAATGGCAAACAATGTATGGAAATCTATACTGATTATCTTACTGACATACTAAAGCAAAATTAGTCATCTTGCAATTACGATAATTCTGACACAAAGTGAAAACAGCATTATTATGCGAATCAACAGCTGTGCACAGTTCTGCTCATGTCCTCATCTCCATGGCACACGTGGTGAGAGTACACGGACATGCTGACATGGCAGCAGTCTTGCATTAATCATGGCCGTGGTGCAAAGGGCTCTAACATGACGCTTGCTACTTCACTGGACTCTCTGCTTCCAAATTCCACTCAGGGTCTTATTGACAGCGGCCCGAGTGACACAGGAAAACCATGGAAAGCAAGGAAAATGAGAATGGGAGAGTGGGGGTGAGAGAGGAAACCCAGTAATAAATCTGGCTGATGCAATCTAATGGAACATTATATTAGGACGGGCTCAGTGCTCAGTAAATAATGGAGTTCTTACAGTCAGGAGAGATAATGCACAAACCCTAGGGACACAGAGAGAGAGAGAGAGAGACAGAGAGAGAAAGAAAAGAAAAAAAAGAAAAGGAGAGAAAGAGGAAATAAAATAAAAGAGAGACCATTAGAGCTGAACAGTAGATGATACTATGCACTATTGGTGAAAGGGTTCAGGAATGTCACTCTGGCCACATGGCCGGCACAGGCAAGGGATTTTGGGTGTCAATATCTGACAAGCACAGGGTTTAAGAGTTCAGAGTCACAGAGAAATCATCTATGACACACAGAGTGGTCAAACCAGTGCTTGAGAAAACGCAATAATATCACACTGACTGACAAAATTACTTTCACTTTGAATTGTGTTTAGTTACTGGGGAAACTTGTAACATTGCTCATACTTAGGATTAGAAGTTTGAGCAAACCACTGCTAGTCTAAAGGGGCGTTCACACCAAATGCAATTCCAACCAATGCGTTTCCTGCACCAATAAATTACAAACAAAGTCAATGCAAAGATGTGAATAGACGCAAACTCGCACTGGTCAATGCAAATGACGCAAATTGTCGTGAAAACACGTGCTATTTGCCTCAATCGCGTCAAACGTAAGTGATGAATATAGTAATCTAAAGCGAGGAATGCTTTGTGTTTGGTGTGTACGAAGCGTAATAGCTTAAAGTAGCAACACGCCATCCTTCAAAATTGGCACATGTCAGATAATAAGAAAAATAAAATAAACTCTGACCACTGGTGGAAGAACCTGAGCCCTTTCTAGTGACCAGAATATGGCAGAATTGTGGGTGACATCATTTGATTCAGGTCAGTTAGCAACAACCTAAAGACCCAGAAAACCTCAGCAACCACAAAGCAACAGCTTGGCAAAACAGTGCAACTTCTGCATGGAAACAGCACTCAGATTATCTTCAGAAAATCTCATTTAAAATGCTATAAAAGCAAATCAGTTTTTTCATACAATCACACAGCAACAGGAAAAAATTATTTACTCCTGAAGACACCTGCGATTCTCATGCGTGCCTCATGAGTAAAGCCGGTTCAGTGATTATTAGTAAATCGCCATCACCTGCTTTCAGATGGAGGGGCATTTACTACACAAAGCCGCATTTCACCAAGAAGCTAGGCAAAATCGCGTTGATAATCGGAGACGATCTTCCACGATTATGAACGTGATTTTGCCTAGCTTTCAGTGAAATACAGCTCTGTGTAGTAAGTGCTGCTCCATCTGAAAGCAGTGATGGCAATTTACTACTAATCACCGAACCGGCTTTACTGATGAGACACGCATGAGAATCGGGAAATCGCAGGATTTGTAGCCAGCTAAATTACAGATGGGTTTGTGTATAAAGTTCCACTGTGTAGATTTTTAGCAGCTAATTCAACCAGCGGCTCAGTCCACAGCTCACCCCTCCCTTTATATCGCATAGAGAAGCTACAGAAGCGGTCACAGGCCAAACATGTTATAGTCAGACACAACTTAAGCCCTTTTCACACAGAGATAACAAAAAATACACACTAACATTCACGATTTTTCTGGGATCATTTGATTTTTGGTTCATTCACACACCAATGATTTTCTGGAATCTGTGCATGTATTCACACACATACCGTAAAGACGTGATGTATTTAATGGTTTGTATATTTTGTTCACACAGAATGCGTTCCATGAATGTTACAACAATGTTACTAGGTCCTCTTTACAGGTCAAATCCCTCAACATTGTATTAGGGCTGCACGATAAATCGCATGTGATTGCCACGCGCATCTCATCAGTAATGCTAGTTCCGTGATTAGTAAAAAATCGCCATCAGCTGCTTTCAGATATAGTGGCATTTACTACACAGAGCCGTAGTTCACTGACAATCGGGGCAATTTCGCATTAATGATCGCGGAAGTATCGACTGCGATGTGTATGTGATACAGCCCAGCTTGTCAGGGACCTACGGCTCTATGTAGTAAATGCAGCTCCATCTGAAAGCAGCTGATCACGAAACCGGCTTTACTGACGAGATGCGCATTATGTCGCATGCGATTTATCGTGCAGCCCTACATTGTATTCACACAGAAGCCTCTCGGCCAATTTACAAAGCACCTTTAAAAAAAGCATAAAGCTCTGTTGATTATAGCACATTTATCTACGAAAAAACACAATTCAATTTCCTATATTGCATAAGAGAGGAAGGGAGAAAATAAAAGAGTGAGATAAAGCTATAAGATGATCAGCAAGCTATTTCAGTTCAGAAACATGCTATAAGCGATGTGAGTCATTAACAGTGCCTTTGTAACAAAACTAGCCAAATGCAATATTTTCCAACTCCTAAACGCTGTGAAACGACAGGAACAACACACTCATTTCATCTGAAGAAAGGAAGGAAAGAACTGAAAAAACATAGGAAGAAGAAACTTTGGTATTTCATTATCCAAATCAGGATGCACAGATATTTCTACTATCCAAATTCTTAGTGTGTCATAAAACATTTGGTGATGCTATTTTGTCCAAAAGAGTTTGCATTCACAGCTGATGTAATGCACACACCCACACAGTCTGAGGTGATGAGAAATCCAGACAGACAAATCTATGGGAACATGCTGAGGTTAACAAACTGAGGCTTTCATAATTACACTAAACTGTCTTTACCGTTGTCATTCTATTTACATAACATTTAAATAATGTTATTTGAAAACATACTCCATTGATGTATAGGGGAAATTATACAAATGCAGGTATTTTGTTATCTAAAGTCTTTATGCTATTTTCAAATGGTAGGATTTGTTTTCACTTTAATAATAATTTGGTACTTATTGTCATGGATCACAAGATGTTGCAGTCCATAACTGTGTAACTTTTCTGTAAAAAGTGTCTTATATAATTAAAAAATCAAGACATTCTGTTTTCTGTTGTTTTGTCAGTGACAATTCTGTTACTGTCAAACTTTATTACAAAGTAACAGTAAAATGTTTCTTTGTATATGACTGCCAGTTCTGTTACATACTGTTACACTGTTACTTTGGTGTGTCCTAATTCAAAGGTTGCGACCTTCTAAGGATGTGACCTCAGAAGGCCAAAACTTGGTCTTTAAAGGAACATGCCCACATTTTGGGAATTTAGCTTATTCACCGTATCCCCCAGAGTTAGATAAGTCCATACATACCTCTCTCATCTCCGTGCGTGCTGTAACTCTGTCTGACGCAGCCCCCGCTAGCTTAGCTTAGCACAAATGCCGCAGTATACATACTGAGAACTATATTCTCTGAAGACGAAGCACTGCCGCATGGGCGGAGTGATTTGCACAACTCTGACCGAACTCTCTGCTCCTCACCAGGGGTTTCTCTGGTGCTGCGAGCAGATCACTCCGCCCATGCGGCAGTGCTTCGTCTTCAGAGAATATAGTTCTCAGTATGTATACTGTTAAAAGATCGCTGTGTCTCATATCACCTTGTTATTTGTACACGGTTTGACTATACAAATCACAACACATAAATAGGAAAATGATCGCGTTATTTTGTCACTTATTGGGAGCAGTATACTAGCTGGAGCCATGCATTTCCAGTCTTTGTGCTAAGCTAAGCTAGCGGGGGCTGCGTCAGACAGAGTTACAGCACGCATGGAGATGAGAGAGGTATGTATGGACTTATCTAACTCTGGGGGATACGGTGAATAAGCTAAATTCCCAAAATGTGGGCGTGTTCCTTTAAAGGTTGCACTTGAAGACGTTTCTGACTAAATATGGAAAACATAACTTGTAAAAAATCTTGGGATCTCCTAGGCTGTAAAGGAAAAGTAAGGACTAGGGCTGAACGATACATCGAATTTTCATCGTCATCGCGATATGAACTCACGCAATGAACACATCGCAACAGACAGCCTTGACGCGATGAATGAAGGGAAAACTGTAAGTGCATGTAATAAACGTTTGACCTATCACGTTTAGTCCTGAAGACATGGTTTGCGCGGTGCGACGCGCTCGTTTTCCCAGGCTTTTCAAAAACATTTTTACTTTTCAGAATGACACAAGCGCAGCGTGCAGGTCATGTGACAATAACCTACGTGTCTAGCGTTTTTAGGCGCGACATGTGAATGGCCCCTAAAACATGAAAAAATATAAAATATTTAGCGCAACTCACATCGTCATCGCAACATTAAACAATGTCACCGCACATCGCAACTTTTCCTCACATCGGCAGCCCTAGTAAGGACAATTTTGGGGCTTCATTTTAAGCAATCTTCGAAATGGGACAGCCTTACTAGCCTTCAGTCGCGCTGCTGTGACGCAATCAGTCTTAGAATACATCCTTCGAAGGTCGCAGCCTTCAAATTGGGAAAGCGCTACACATTTGACACTGAATAATTCGGACAACAGGAAGTCATGATGTTTCTGCTATACAAGACACTTTTACATATTATATTGTTATGGCCTGTAACATCTTGTGATCATGACAATGAGCAATGAGTAACAAATTATTAAAAATACAACTATTTGAGAAAAGCATAGAAAATAATAAATTTGGACAACAAATGTACATGCAATTATTTATTCACCCATAGTTAAAACCAACTGAAGGAAGTTAATGCACAAAAAACGAGAATTGTGATTTACTCCAAAAAACGTATGTAGAGTTTCTAGATTCAGATTTGTGTCCATAATTTTTTTGTTTTGATAGAGAATGCATATAGTAGCATGCCGGTAGGCTTGTGCTGATAGACGATAGTATCGTGTATAGACGATCGTCAGACACATCGCCAATAGCAGACTTTCACGACGATAGTTTGCCGATGGTTATTATTATCATCATCATAGTTTCACATTAACATGTGCATTGCATGTTTTTTCTCATGTGAGAGGATTTGTGGGCTTTACTTTGCACGAGAGAGCTTATAACCCAAGCAATTTCCTTCTCACATGCACCTGGACTTAATGCGCGCGTCTTGGACTTTTGCTTGGAGCTGAATGTGCACGGCAAATGCGCATGATTCATACTCTTCCTCGCACATGAGCTTGTAATACACACGGTTCTGACATTTCTTGCACTAGAGAGGTTGGCACGCAGGAATTTAAAACCAGCCAGTGTGTTGTTCCCGTTCTCTGGCACGCAGGAAATTTTAGGGTGCCTGGGCTTTAATGACGCGCTTTGATTAATGGCATCAGTTTTAAGGAGGTTGCGGTCATGACAGTGTTGCCCTTGCTTCTTTTTGTCCATCAATCAAGTGACTTATCATAAATGAGTAAAAAATGAACAAATAAATAAATGGGTAAACTACTGCCCCACCCCCTATAATACTATCGTGTATCGGCAATCTCACAGGCTGATGAGAGGACAATCTCAAAATGGGGCATATCGCCCAAAACGAAGTGCCAGTAATTTTTTTTCAGATGCAATATTATGTACATTACAGCACATAATATAGTTGTTGCTTTGGCATAGGGCTGCACGATTTGGGTAATTTTTCCCATTGCGGTTATTGATGCTAACATTGCGATGTGCGATTGCGATTATAATAAATTGTATCATGAGTCAACTTGATGGGTTTTATGGAAAATCCACACACAGTTTAGTGATAATGCTAAAATGTGTATTTGTAAAACTAGAAATGTTTTTGTATTGCCACGTGATGTAGCAACTGCTCAGTGTCAGTAATCCTAAATCCAAAATACCGCCATACAACAGACATAGGTTTTTTTTCAGCTACCAGATCACTGTCAATCTCCTCTGCATCCATCTTCGCTTTGGTATTTCTGCGCTGCGCACACACAAGTGACAACGCACGCCACACACGTTCATGCCACACGTGCACTGCCTTTTTTGTTAGTTTTTCTTTCTTTTTTTAAACAGCAAGAAAAACCATCAAACTGTTATCAGAAGGTTTGTGTTAACAAGTCCACACATTTATTTATTTAATATAATTGCAACATTTTGCTGTCATATAATCGCACAGGCTGAGATCGCGATTGCGATGCGATTAATTGTGCAGCACTACTTTGGCAAATTTGTTCTTTTGGTCAGATTTTGCAAAAACTGTACTGCACTTAATCCAAGTCAAACAAGAATTGGTGACAAGGGTAACAAATCTTTTCCAAGTCTGACACTGTAGGGGTTTGTCAAACTCTTTTGAAGAGTGGCAGACAATTTAATCTGCAAAGTAAACCACACAAAAAAGCTTTCTTGTGCGGCCAGTTTCACTAGTTGCTGACCCTGCTGGATCACTAATTTAACGTCTTTACAAACTGGAGAGACAAAAAACATAATTTGTTTTTTATTTTTTCGTTGTGGTGGATTAATTCCAGGAGAGCGTACCAACATTAGCTCGACTGAGGGAAAAACCTTTTGGCTTCCAAGCTAAATTTCAGATGGTAAATCTTCACCTGTGGTAAAAGCTGTAGACACTTGAAACTACGCATTATGTTACAATTCCTAAAAATTGTTGCCTGCGTATCATACTAAAAGCTAGTTTCATTTTAACTTGACTAACTAGTTTCATTTTGGCCCCCGGATGCAACTGTTCATTCAGCCATGCTGGGTGTAACATGAGCCTGGGTAGCAGTCGTTATTCCCACATCTGGGCCTGAAAAGAGCGTCAACAGTTTCACCCTCCTTCCTCCAAACAATACAGAAGGATTTAAGAAGGGTTTAAAGCTTCTTTATTTGTCATTGAGCAGCTAGGGGACCCATCGAGAGGTCAGGGAAAAGGCCACTTGCGACCTAAAAGGTTGCCAGAGTGAAAGTACAACACAATAGCTGCACAAAAGCGATATGAAGAGAACTACCATGCGCTCCTAGCGGAGCAGGAGGGGTGGAGGGGGTGAACAACGTGACATTGGCCAACCCTTGGATCTCCTTTCAGGACAAAGGTCAGGCTGTTGGGCCTATAACACACAGAGCTCCCTTTCATTGCCTGCAGAACACAAAGAGAAAACCCTGAAAAGAACCGGGACTGCTCTCCTTCATGACACACATCTAATTTAGTTCTTATTTCTTTATGTTTTTTCACCTTCTAAGCTCTGCCACGATGTCCCTTTGTTTACATATCCCACTTCCATGGTGAAAATCAGGATATGACAAACACCCTCTGACAATACAACAGCTTTTAAAATCAATGTTCTGGCATTAGATGCTTCTTGGTCAATACAACGATTGGGCTAAAAGGTGCAGTAAAAACAGCTAAACATCTGTTCACCTATCTACTGCACAGCAACCCTAAAGATTTACTAATAAACGTATAGTTAGGTTTGCAAATAGAGAAGTAGAAAAAGGAGCACTTGAATTTGTTAAAGGGATAGTTCGGCCAAAAATGATATTAAACCCATGATTTACTCACCCCCAAGCTGTCCGAGTTGCATATGTCCATCGTTTTCCAGACAAACACATTTTCGGATATTTTAGAAAATGTTTTAGATCTTTCAGTTGATTAAATGTAATGTTACGGGGTCCACGACCTTCAAGTCCAAAAAAGTATGTCCATCCTTTACAAAATAAATCCAAACGGCTCCAGGATGATAAACAAAGGTCTTCTGAGGGTAATACGCACTGTGTTGTTGTACAAATATCCATATTTAAAACTTTATTAAAGAAAAAAACGACCTTCCGGTAGCGCCGCCATCTTAGTCTCGTCCGCATTCAGGATGAGAGCTTACGCAGCCTACGGAGGCTACTCTGCTGCTGCTCTGTGCCCCCGCCCTCCGAATTTGTCATACGTCATAAGAAAAATGCGTACAGTACGCTAATACTCTCTCCTCAATACAGAGGAGTCTAAGATGGCGGTGCTACCGGAAGGTATTTATTTTCGTTAATAAAGTTTTAAATATGGATATTTCTACAACAACACTGCGCGGATTACCCTCAGAAGACCTTTGTTTATCATCCTGGAGCCGTTTGGATTTAATTTGTGAAGGATGGACGCACTTTTTTTGGACTTGAAGGTCGTGGACCCCGTAACATTACATTTAATCGACTGAAAGATCTAAAACATTTTCTAAAATATCCGAAAATGTGTTTGTCTGAAAAACGATGGACATATGCAACTCGGACAGCTTGGGGGTGAGTAAATCATGGGTTTAATATCATTTTTTGGCCGAACTATCCCTTTAAGTAAAATAATACTTCACTCTTGTGTCTTTAAGGATTACTCCACTTTCATTAAAGGGACACTCCACTTTTTGAAAATAGGCTCATTTTCCAGCTCCCCTAGAGTTAAACATTTGATTTTTACAGTTTTGGAATCCATTCAGGTGCGGTGCCACTTTCAGCATAGCTTAGCATAATCCATTGAATCTTAATAGACCATTTAGCATCGTGCTCAAAAGTATACGATATTATGCAGTGACCGAAAAAGTCCCCTTAGTAACTTTCAATATTAGGGGACTATTTTCAGGTGGTGCATAATATCATTGCGCCTCTTACAGTCATGGTACGGCAGCAAAGTCCTTGATTATTATGCCAGAATTAAAGTTTAGTTCCTAGCCATATTAGCCTAGAAAATCGCAACTTAGTTTTCCGTCAGTCTTAGTTCACAATGTTACTGCAGAGGAGTCAAGTCTTAAATAGTAAAAATATCAAAACTCTTTGGTTATTATTGAGCGCGATGCAAAGGGTATAATCAGATTCAATGGATTATGCTAAGCTGTGCTAAAAGATGTTCCACCAGACCTAGACATTCCAGGATTTTTCTCCAATTCTCGACTTTGTGGACCTCAACAGTTTACAGTTTCAACGCAGCTTCAAAGGGCTCTAAACGTTCCCAACCGAGGCATAATGGTCTTATCTACAGAAACTATGATTATTTTTCAAAAAAATATATTTACATATGTACCTCTAAACCACAACTTCTCATCTTGCACTAGCCTTGTAACGTGGCAGCATGACCTTATGTATTATGTAATCCTGTCGAAAGGTCACGCATGATGTATGCGAAATTACCGCTCCAATGTTTACAAGTGTGGAGTAAGAGGAGCGTTCAGACGTTGTTGAATGATACTTAATGTCTTAGTGTCAGTTTTTTGTTTAAAATGGTCCGCAAGTGTGCGTTTCACATATGTAACGCATGACCTTTTGACGTGATTATGCAATACGTAAGGTCATGCTGGCGCGTCACATGGTTAGTGCAAGAAAAGAAGTTGTGGTGTAAAAGTAAATGTGAAAGTGGAGTATTCCTTTAATGAGTAATTACTTTCTAGATCAAATAAGAACAAGCATATTCATTTCAGATCCCGCCTGGATAAATCAACAATACATTAATGACTGTGGTCTGTTAAACTATTATAAATTATACTTTTCTGCTCTTAACAACACAAAAGACATCTCAATAATAACCCCCCAAAAACATGCGCTTAACTCAGCATAGTTAAAACAAGATCAGAGAATAATGAGCGCTAACCAGTCAAACCAGTTTCAACACAAAGACACTCACAAGAGTTTTTAAGACACAAACATTTTCCCCAGATCAATTACCCTGACCACCTATCAATCTACACCAAGGGACAGCAGGACCCATCTGTAACATACACTTACAAATGACCAGAAGTAAAAAGGACCATGGTGAAAATGAAACCAAGCGAAAAGTAAAAATGATTGTTTATTAGTCATCATGAAATGTAACAAAAACAACCCTATTGATAACACACAATGCAGCTGACATAAAGAAGCACAGCAAACAAAATCAAGTGAGATAAACTGGAATTTCATGTATCACCGCCCAGCCTCTTCATGTGAACAATGTTACACGCAGCCGTTGTGCCAGTGTAGGTCATCTGACCGAGGTGGCTGTCTGCCAACCGATATTACAGGGTGTGGCATGTCTGCATACACAAAAACTAGAGCAAAACAAACCTCTACTGACCAGCTTTCCTGGCATAGGATGAGGGGAAAAAAGAGGGAGGGACTGTACACAAGCGGAGCCTCTTTTAGAGACAACATATGTTCTCTCCAGCCCTGCGATCCGTCATAGCCCTCGCATGTTCGCGTCAACCTCGGACAGGCTAGAAGGAAGCGATGAGGTTGAGAAGATGGTGGACATTGTCTGGGCAGATGGGGTATGTGTGGCGTGGGAAGGGTTAAGTCTATGGAGGACCCATCTGCAGCCTCGTCTGTTGTGCAGGCTGGCTCCCGCTTGGCTATGACGGTGAGAACGGACACAAAGTCGCACTGTGGCTTCTCTTTACATCTTTGAGCAGCTGATTACCTCTGACACAACGATCTATGGCCCCCATAAACAATCTTCTCTGGAACAGAGTTCATTAAAGGGATAGTTCACTAAAAATGAAAATTATGTCATCATATTGTTATTAACCTGTATGAATTTTTTTCTGGTGAACAGATATTGTAAGTGTAAGATATTGATCGTAACCATTGACTTCCATAGTAGGAAAAACACTACAATTGAATTCAATGAGTGCTGTCAACTGTAAGCTTACCATCAATTATCATCATTTATCACGATACTTCCATAATATTTGTTTTCCTACTATGGAAGTCAATGGTTAAAATCAGCTGTGTGCTTACCATCATTTTACAAAATATCTTCTTTTGTGTTCATCAGAAAAAGGAAATTCACACAGGTTTACAACAACATGAGGATGAGAAATTTACATAATTTTTATTTTGGGGTGAACTATCCCTTTAAATAACAGCAGCATACTAGACCAACTATTGGGAAAAGTATACTTTATGCATGCAAAATATTTGGTATGACTAGAATACCTAACAATATTACCACTTTACGTTGCAAACCACAATACCATTCCAAACATAGCCTAGCTGTCCTACCATACTCCCTGCAAAAAAAAATTAGTAATGAAGGAATAAAGCGTGTCGTACTAGTTAACAAACCAGAAAAGCAAATAAATTACCAAATCAAATATAAATTCTTCTCCACAGTAACAAGTTCAGGCTCATTTCGTGCTGGTTCTGTCCACCCAGCTGGCAGGAATCAAAGCCAGGATCTGGGAGGGGGTACAAACACACACAAAGATGGCTGCTGTCAATTTGAGCCCTGTGATATCGGGAACACCTGGTTCCGGAAGAGCTCGAACCTTCTCTGGAGTCAAAACATGCGCAAGCACAGACCTCGCAGCGAGACTCAGGAGAGGTTAATGCACAAGCACGCAAACCTGCCCACCTGCTTAAAGAATGCTCCGAGATAAGAGTGGCTTTAAAACGTGCAGCGACAGAACATCATCCCTAAAACTAGAAACAAAAAATGGATGCTATTTGAAGATCGAACAATTGGAAATTAGATAAATAAAAAGGCTTTTCAATGAACAAGGCTTTCTTTGAAAGGTTAAAAACTGCCGATTATGTGGTGACAACAACCAATGACTATGCAGCAAAGACTGAGTGGAGCTTGCATGATGATCTGTCAATAGAGATGAATGTTGTTGTCAAGCATAAATCTCTAATAACAAGTAACAGTCCAAAAACGTTAAAACATCCAGCAAATAATTTGCTCATTGACCTTGTATCCAAAAAGTAGGCTCCGATAAATTCCAATATCCACTAAAAATACGTGGCCGATCACTATTCTGAATCGGACAGCCGATCTTATTCACAGCTATTGATCAGTAAGTCCTTATCGATCCGAAATCGCTGTTAGTTTATAACATGCATTTGAAAAAGCAACACTCGTCAAACATAACTATTATACATATTCTTTATTATCATGAAAATACCTGAAAAGGTTTAAAGAACAGCATTATAAATATATCCTTAAGCCGTTTCCTGGAGCTGCGTGCCATAGTTGCGTGTGTATGGTTATTCGCCTGCAGCGCACATTGAGTTTCTGCACGAGAGCGCCCTCTGGCTTTTGGATGTAGCGGCATTTCACCATATTTCATTGAGAAGCATAGCAAGCATTATTGGCCGATTGATCAGAGCATCCCTACCAAAAAGTATGCAAAGCTACAATGCACAGAGCAGCGCCCCTTGCAACAACTAGGGTGGGGTTAAAAATAAATAAATATCGCATTTCGATTCCATTTATCGATATCTGACCTTTTTAGTCATTCTTGCACGTTTAGTGAGCGTTTTACAGATGTATCTATCTGCCAGGACTTGCGACGACCTTCTCTCATTTCGCACATGCGCAGTTCATTACACTCGCCACTATGACGGGCCGCAGCAAACGTTTAAAAGTTTGGTTAAACTTAGTGAAATAAGAGTGTAGTAGAAATGAATGTACCACGTTTAAATTTTACAGCTGCGCCGACTACAGCACACCAGATAAAGCTAATATTAGCAATAGCAGCATCTTACACTCGGGTACAGAACACAGATTCACCTTCAAATTAAAGCTGCATACGGTGAAATGCCGCCACATCCAAAAGCCATAGGGCGCTCTCCTGCAGAAACTCCAGTTGTGCCGCAATGTTTTAATGCATATTTATATCACTTTTCTTCAAAATTGTTTCAGGCATTTTTGCCTTTATTGATAGACAGTAGTTTGAGAGACGACAGGAAAGTAGAGGGTATGGGATCGGCAAAGGACCTCGAGCCGTAATTCGAACTCGGGTCGCCGAAAGTGCGTTTGCACCATATGTCAGAGCGCTGCCCACTACACCATCGGCTCCGACTCAGGTATTTTCATGATAATAAAGAATATTTTGAATGATTGTGTTTGACAAGTGTTCCTTTTTTAAATGCACATTAAAAACTACTAGATTGATATTGACTTCCTACTGATCAAAGAGCCGTAGTACAAGCACGAGCTATGCATGAAACACAGAATAGTAGCCTTGATTTCAGACAGATATTTTTAATGAAAAACGTGATGCATTGTCACAGCTCTACTATACATAACTTTTTAAACTAATAAAATCATTTGGTTATTGCAAACCATTTCAATATGTACATTTGTGATATTTCCGTGTTTTTTTTGAAAAGCTAACATCAGCTAGCATGGAACCAAAGCAAAAAAGTAAAAAAAACCTGAACGCTCATTAATTTGATATTTCACAATATTCGCGCAACAGGAGACAGCACACTTGAAGTAACAAGCCTTTTCTCTCACTCGGTTTCTTGTTTTCACATTGAATTATCACAGCAAGCAAAGGTCACGCCTCTAATGAGAGAAAAGAACGGAATGCATGCACACTGAGGGATTGCGAACAAGGACGCCCCATCCCAGGAGTGCTATTGGCTTGTGACCAGATGAGGGACACTTGATAGCAAGGTCACTGTGCTCTGTGCTGGCAGGAGTGACTGTAGGCCCAACCCAAGGGTTTGGGTTGCCGATGTGCTGGCCTTTAATGTTAATGTTACGGCTCTCTGTCCTTTCATGGGATTTCAAATAACTAGAAAAACGAGAAACCAAAGCCTGTCTGATATAAACCAGGAGAAAACAGGGTTATTACTGCCGTCATTATGGTCAGATGCAGCTTTTTTCTGCCTCTTTTCAGGCGTTCGCCAAAATAGGTGCTCTGCAATTACGTCTCACAGATAAGATGCAAAATGTCACTGCCCTGCTATAAAACTCACCATTATCTTGCATAAAATATTACCGGTAAGCTCAGACTAACTGTGCTTCTAATGAAGGTCATGCTTTACAATTTGGTAATAAAAGAGAGTTTACAGAATGTGCCGCAGTGGACAACAAACTATTTGTGACGCCATTAAGCACTTGAAGATGCAGAAACCATCCAGTGCTGTCAATCAATTTCAAGACAATTTTTACATGTTTTCACCACATATCTGAGAGGATGAAAGCAACAGGGAGTTGAAAAATGCCATCGCACCCCCCAAGAAACACTACATTGTAAATCATTACATATCACTGCTTGCATAATTCAAGGCTATCACGAGATGAGAGACGAAAACGCAGTTAGCCAACTTCCTGTGTTCATTCTGCTCACGTATGATGTAATATAGACGGCACAATTTAAAATAATCAACCTTGTTAGCCCAAATATGGCTGTCGATTTCAAACGTCCCAAGATCGAACGTAAAGGGTTCTCTTACTGTCAGCAACATTTACACGGCACAGTCATCATGATTCAGCCAGTGAGAGAGGCGGGTGGGGGGGAGAGAAAGAAAGAGCCGAGGGGAAAACCGAAACGTCACTGAGGAATGAAAAGGAGGGGGGCATAGAGAGCAGGAGGAGAAGGGGGAGGTTAGGGAGCTGCATACATGCAACAGCAGAGTTATGCTCGCATGGCGCATGCTTTGTTTTTCAAGAAACGGTTTGCGAAAACTCTTTAAAGAAATGCTACCAGTACCACCAAACAGACGTTGTTGCGCCTCATGCTACGTTTTGTAGCGCTTTGCTACGAGTGTCGCATTCTCTAATCCACAATACAGTGACATTTCAGATACAGTAAACTTTAATAACATTGTATAAAGCACAGCTGCCCTGAGAAACTATAAGCTACTATGACAAACGGTGAAATTGAGGAGTTCATTTATCTACTCTGTGTGTGAACGCGACAAGCATGCGACCCTAAAACTGATGCTCGACGGTCAGCATTGTGCAGCCACAGCGGTTGACATTTCATACGCTTCCTGTATTAGCAAAGGGAAAAGGAATTTCTCCATTGTACTGTCACAGAGAAGATAAAACACATTACATTTACAAAAAATCCAATTACCGCTTGGAGATTGAGTTGAAAGGGCGTCTATGGAAAACAATGAAACATTTCTGCAGCTCTCCGCGTTCTTTAATCACCATGCGACTGAACCAGCATGTTAAAATCATGACTGCCCTGAGGCGCCATGGGAAGGCTCTTTGACCCATATCAGAACATTAACATTCGCTGGGTTGTCAGTCAAGTGGGCTTTTATTTGACACCGTGTAAAGACATAATGCAAAATCACGAAGAACAACATCAGTAAAGCCCAGGGGAAATCACCTAAAAATCATTTATACAGTGCTGCCCTAAGAATAAAAAGCAAAACCAAGACTGTGCAACCTGCAACAAATGACTAAACAAACCAAATAGTGCATTTATATGAAAACGCACCAAGAAGCTTAAGGCTTCAGGTTCTTCAAGGCCGACAAGTTTTGCACCGTTCCCCTCTATATTTAGACTGAGGGTAAAAACACAGGCTGAGCAACTCTTTTTGGCATACCAAATCACACCCTTTACTGTCCCACCACAGCACCCAGACACAAATTTTCCACTAACCTCCCTCACACAAAGTTTGTTATTTCATGGTACGGGACAAACAGTGCACGAGATAAGCTTTGTAATCTTGGTAGTAGGGCTGGGTATTGCAACTAATGTTTTGTATCGCTTTCGATTAAATGCAAATATTTCATTACAAAAAAAAATAAGTTTTGCAGACAATTTATTTAGTGTACTGTCACTTTAATGCTGCGTTCACACCAGCCGCAGAGTCAAGTGCGAGTGATTTCAATGTTAAGTTAATGTAAAGACGCGTTAACACGCATCTGGAGGTCTCGCTGCACGAATGAGCAGTTTAGTGCAGTACGGTAGACGTAATTCTGCATCTTTCGCGCAAAGTAGATGCTAATTGAGCGTAGCCGCGAGAAACGCGCGAGTTGAAAAAACTGCACTATAGCAGAAAAAGGTGCCGCATTATCCAATCAGGAGCTTGCTTTAGTAGTGACGTGATTACAGGAAGCGGAGTCACAGAAGCCCCTCCCATGGCGCGAATTTCCGCGTAAATGTCTTGATAACTATTTCACACGTAAATGCGCAAATGAAGTGAGTACACATAAAATGTTCAAGCTAGGAATGCTAAACAATCGCGATTAATCGTTAGCAGAATAAAAGTTTTTGTTTACATCACATGTGTGTGTAAACTGTGTATAATAAATATGTATATATGTCAATATGAACACATTCATGTATAATTTTAAGATTTTTTTTTATATATATTAAGTATTTATATTTATATATAATATAAATTATACATAAATATACAAATGTATATACACATGTAAACATTTCTAAAACATATACATGCATGTGTGTACATTTATTTATACAAAGTTATTATACACAGTTCACACACATATATGATGTAAACAAAAACTTTTATTCTGCTAACGATTAATCGCGATTAATCGTTAAGCATCCCTAGTTCAAGCGTCACACAACGTGCGGTAGACGCGAATTTGACGCCTCAAACGCGTCTGGTGTGAACCCACAGTAAGACCTATATGCAGTGCATGGATCAAATATATTGTTACATATGCGTTTACTTTCCCAATTGTTGACATTTGCACAACAGACTATGTTTACGAGGATAATCGCGGCATTATAAAATACGTGTGTGTAAATATGTCCGTTCAAGCGCAAGGTAACATGAACCCAGTATTTGCGTGCTGTCTAAAGTCTTGAGATGCGGCTTCCCGGACATAAGCTTTGGAGGCACGTACACAAAACTCCTCAAACAACGCGTGGATAGCTCATTGAAATCGCGTTTTTTTTACTTACGTTGGCAAAGCCTAAAACACAAGCAAATACTAATTATAAAAACTATCCTGAGCATCGTTCACGTTACTTTCGAGCCCCTGCATGGAGTAAAGAAAATTGAAAATTGAAGATTAAAATTGAAGATCGATTAATATCATAAAAATCTATATTTTTTCCAAGCACGACTTGGCAGCACATCTCTCTGGTTGAAGGCAGAACATCTCCTGATTTACCAATTACATAAATGCGTTCCTATGCAAAAAAAGACGACAGGAGTAATGTGGTGATGTGTCAGAGGTGCATTTTCTTGCTTGTAAGTGCTTTGTGCAATCTAGAGGAAGGGCACCACACCCATAAGAGATATCTAGTGCTTCCTCTGAACTGGTGCTTTATCATACCGAGCTTTTCAGGTCTAAACAAGAGTTTATTATAGAGGTTAGCTACATCATAATGAAAATGAAAATGAGTGGTATTGTTACCAAATAAGCATCTACAGCACTGAACGGTATGCTGACATCATCCACCCATCTGATGTAACGGGCATAATAATCTCTTCTCGTCCTGAATCACACTAAGTTGAAAATAGTATGCTAAAGGCTAAATGGTATACTATTTCTGATTCATAGATGTATGCTTGCATAATAAACAAAAACAGAGAGCGTGTTATATGTCACTAATGTCTGTAATAAAAAAAATGCAATGCAAAAGAAAAATGCACACAACAAATGGACTGCATTAGTATACACCGGTATGGGCTTGCTTTATTATGAAATACATCTTAAAATATTCAGGTCTTTCCCCATAACCAGCAATAAACCTACTGCTACTATTTTTAGTGCACATTTGGAGGTAGCTAAAGAATTGTCATCACTGATAAGTCTGAATTCAACCAGTATAGCCTCACATCTGTTTCATGTCCTTGCAACACCACATCTAAACCGCAAAACTTCTGGTTTCTGCTCATTGTCATTTCATACAAGTAAAATGGCAAAGCGCAAGACTGGATGGACAGATAAATGCTAGACACACTAATTGATGGTGCTTGTGAAACGTAGTTTAAAACAATGACCCTCCCAATCACAAATTTATTCATCACGGGATCACCGGTCTCCTTTCATCTCAAGATACAAGCGAGATGTCACCATGTTATGATGCAAGATTTTTGCACGCTCACCACAGAACCAGGCCTGTTCGAAGCACACAGAGTCTTTCAGCAGCAGATTACCATGTGGGCCGCCAAGAGGGGAAGAAGGGAGGAGAGACCTGGGAACAAAGCGTCTATAGTTGTCTCAAGCCCGGCTATGAGAGTTATGTAATTTGACTGGCAAGGCAGCGTTTCCCCGCTGGAGTGCTGCAGACTAATCCCACCGAGGGACGAAGCTACGCTGGAAAAATGAGAGGCACCGAAAAACATGCTTGTAATGAGCCGAGACATGGCAGAGGGCTTCCTTTCATCTGCAGCGGTGCCAAACGCCGCCCCTTTCGCAGCCAGCAGATAATGCAGCGAAAACCATCAGATCTGTGGTGCACAGGCTTGCAAGGAGAAATGGAGGAAGAGCTGGCTGGAGCGAGCGCCTCTGCTAACCATCAGCGCGGCGGTTGGATTTAGAGCGGTTAAAAATAAAATCTGATTCTGATTTACTGCCCCCGGTGCCTGGAAACCATGTGACTGGCATCACATGACAACCAATGGAGGGGTGGCGCTGGGGGGAGACGAGAAAAACACACACACACACGCCGTGCTGCCTGCATAATGAGCTTTGTGATCAGTCTCCTTGGTTTTCACTGACGGTAAGCAGATATGGTCTGATTTCAGAGGTAAACACCAGAAGATCGCTGAGCTATGGAGGCTCTATGGGGAGAAATACCAATGGGAAGAAAATGGAGGAAATATCAAGGGTTTGGGAGGGTAAAAGTAGCTTTACAGCTGTCAAATATTTGCAGGGATTTTCTGTTAGCCTAAGAAAGTCATACAGATTTTTTATTCGTAGTGCATCGCTTTGGTTGATTTGAAAAACAGCTTTCATTGGGAAACGAAAGCATCTCTACAGAGGTGTAGACTGCTGCTGCGTACCGATGACGGTCGCATGAGCTAAATGCTAAAGAGGGACTCTAGATTAAAGACAGTGAGCTCTCTGCAAGCACTGACCCATTTTCATAACAACCCCTAAACACATACACACAGAAGACAAAATCCACACTTAAACAAAAACAAAAAAGCCTTTAACAAAGGCGGCAACAGGCAGGGCCCGGGCATGCAATAAGCCCTGTTCTTAATGCACACATTCCAGAGCTAAGCACCTAGCCATCCACCTGCCTGTTGGTACTAGCAGGGCGCCAACAAACTCAACAACATCACGTTCGCACACAAAACCACATGTACTAACATACATATACTTGATTTAACCAGGATTTCATCATACCTGATTCTCAGACAACCGAAACAAACAACCAAACTCAATTTTTAACAAAGGCACTGTGAGCTAGGCCTTTCCATGTTACATAAGCCAAATGCTACTTCCTTGTAAAAAGAGGAAACAGTTGACAACATCTCATTCCTTGCAAGCGGCAAAACAAAAAGTTGGCAAGGGCTTACCGATTCCATGGCCGTCTTCAGATAGGAAAGATTAAAATCCAGCTAAAAAGATGTGGCTGTAAAGTCCGAGGAATTCTGCAAAAAGAAACAAGAGGCAGATTAGTTTCATGAATGCTGACGTAACATTTCCAACAGGACAATGCAGGTATATCTAACTGTTCTCTCTTTGTGCTCACGCACAGACAAAGAGGCAAATTAAAGTATCTGGGTCAAAGTTACAGTTCTGCACTTTGAGAGGAGGCGTTTATCCGTTTCATGGACAGTTGGAGAGCTTTCGAAAGGTCATCATCCAGGACACGATGGACACATTCCTATTACTGTCACCCAATACTACTTTTTGCTTTTGAATAAAATTTCTATTAATGGTATTAATTAACGCCTTTAAATATTGCATTTTAAAGAGGACATATCGTGAAAATCTGACTTTTTTCATGTGCTATAATTTGGTCCCTAGTGCATCCATCAACCTAGAAAATGTGAAAAAGATCAACCCAGTAACTTAGTTTTGGTAAACCATTCTGTGCAAGCATCTGAAAAAATAGATTATTGAAATTTGGCTCCCCTTGTGATGTCAGAAGGGGATAATACCACCAATTAATCCGCAACTATCCAACCACGGCACTGCCATTTAGTGCAGAGATCAGCAGGGCTCCAGACTAACTTTTTTCACTAGGAGCACAGTGGCCCCCAACTGAAAATTTTAGGGGCGCAACCAGAAAATTTAGGGGCACACACCGTAAATCAACATGCTAACCAAATATTCACATTTCTACTAATTTCCACTGTATTACTAATAAATACTTTAATGATAGATGCAGAAAGTACAATGTGTTTTTTTCAAATTCAGTGACACATTTTATTGTGCACTTTTGGAAAAAAAGGTCAAATTTACTGGTTGCACATGTGCGACTGGATGTAAAATTCAGTGGCACACTCTCAAATTTTAGGGGCAACATGCCACCATTTGTATAAATAAATGCAATAGGAATAGGGGGATACAACATAGCATTGCAATATTTTTCGCCACAATATACCTAGGATGAAAAAAGCCCAAGCCAAGCGGCAATCCCATCGCAATATAGAACAGAATATCGCAATGCAACCAAAAGCGAAACAATAGTGTATCACAACATAAGGTTCATGAAAATACCGTGGGGCATCTGGTTATTCGCACCCCTCAAAAGTAATGTAACGTAAATGTATTTATTGTGGAATTAATTTTGTTTACAGTGTGAAAGTCACAATACAGACAGCAGACCATGCAGTCCACACCCAGATGGGGTGTCTGTAAGGTTCAGAGACCCGGAAGATTCTCCCAGCAGGAATGTGCCAGATTGGATTAATCCAGAGCGGAGAGAACTCCCTGAAAAAATGAGACCGTAATCTTACCAAGAAAATCCTCTAAATACGCCGAACAAGAACAGTCTGGCCTCAGTTCGCAAATGCAAACTGGGAAGGCATAGCAAAACCTAGGGCTAGATGATATGGCCAAAATTTCTCTCATCAATATACTTCTAAATTTAGGTCGATACGATATAAACCCGAAAATGTAAGAACGTTAAAGCCTTAGGATAAATCGCAAAGAATGCCTACAAAGAATGTAAGACTTTAAGGCTCACCTTTAATATTAATAAGGTGCACCTGAATGTCCGTCAGTGATAAATGCTGTAATGCAGGGGTCTCAAACTAATGGATTACTTTAGTCACAGTCTTGACTTTTATAGTTCCATAGTTTTGCTTTTATTGTATTATGTAAAAAAATTAATAGCCCAACTTTTGAATGTTAGTAGGCCAAAGAAAGTTGGACAGAAAAATGTATATTAGATACTAGAATACTACATTATTTACATATTATACTCATAATAAGACGAGTATAACAGCTGCATACATACTTTTAATTTTGGACGTTTCTCATCTTTCCTCATTTTATTAACCTGGGCACCTGATGGCTTAAGCCTAATTTTTCTCATCCGTAATTCAGTTTGCGTTGCATTACATTCTCCCTCCCTATATTGGAAGCTATAACTTGACGCAAACTAACCTCGCACCTCCTTCTCGTACTTCTGAGCGACAGCTCTTCACCGGGTGAACACTCCAAAGTCCCAACCAGATTTATTGATCACATGGTGACAATGATATGATTTGAAGTGAGGTACAAATGAGCGATTTAAATCCGATCAGGCATTCCGTTTTCCTTGCCATCCCGGAGAGCATGGCTCATGGTTGCTTAGCTACAAAAGACGCCATGGGAACGCAATTTGGAACACGCTTTTTAGACATAACGTGAACAGCCACGGGGCGTTGAACATTGAAATATCGGAAAAGTGTTTAAAAACCATATCACTGTTATCTTAAACTATACCACAAAATATTTTGATACTGAATTATTGTGCAGCCCTAGCCAAACCCATTCTAAGCTGCTAGTTTAAACCGTGTAAAAATCCAGGTTATAATACAAATAAGCCAGTATATATTTTATATACTTGTATTTATACAAAAATAACTCAACAAAAGGGCACCAATTTGAGACTAAATGAAAGTATTTAGAAATATAAGCTACCCAGACCAGTTCACTGTCCTCATTACGGTGGTGGGGAGGTCTGTCTCTCTCTCTCTCTCTCTCTCTCTGCACAGAGTCATACTCGACTGACCTTAAAAGGAAACTCTGGGCCTGAGGATGGCTAAAGCTCTTTAAATCACCAGTCAAAGGACTGTTTATTTGTGCAGTCTGAAGAAGATGCTTTCACTATTCTTTTCTAGCAAAGGAAAGAAGCGCTACTGAGGATGGGCTGCCGAGCTCACCACATCCTGACCGTCAAACTACGAACATTACCGCAAAACAGGCAAAACAAGCAGACCCTGTTAAAATCAACTCATTTAATACCTATGAGCACAACGAGCGTGGAGAAACCAAGCCGAGCAGAGCAGAGAGACGGCGTTAAGCAATTTTAAGCAGAGAAAACAAACAATTAATAAATACATTAGAATAGGCCTTCAATAATTTGACAGCATCACAATACAAACAAAAGTGTCTCTTTGAGAAAAATACCATGACATTGAGAACTTAGTTGACTAAAACAGGAAATAAAAACCCAAGTTAGTGTAAATGCCAGATTTAGCCTTTAAAGCAACACCAAAAAGTTTTTTTTACCTTAAAATAACGTTCCCAAAAAAAGTTTCAGTCGTTAATCCGCTCGAAACAGGGTGAATGACACATTCGATTTGCAGCCCTCTACCGGCCAAAACCGCACTAAAGAAGTTTCCAACCGTCGGGTGCGTTCCTGTAGTTCGAGTGAAAAACTACAAAAACTTGCTTTACGCCAGACCTACAACCCAATCAGAGCCAGCTTTGCTGCAGTAGGCTAAATTATTTGCAACAGTGATAATGGACAATTCCGCTTCCAACCTGTAGGGGGAGCAAGAGCAAAAACTCTTTAGTGTTGCTTTAACGTTAAAATAAAAGAGCTGCAGCAACAACAACAGAACAATTATTGCGGAGCATTTGCATAGTTCAAATACAGACACCGAATACGTTAGAGTTGTGACAATTAATCGGGAAAATGCGTGTTTTCTCAATGAATGAATTTGAATGAATTATGGGGAAATGCCGCCACATCCAAAAGCCAGAGGGCGCTCTCGTGCAGAAACTCCATTTGTGCCACAGAAGAAGTATCATTACTAACACTATTCCAGGAAATATCTAAAGGCATATTTATATCGCTGTTCTTCAGATTGTCTCAGGTATTTTCATGATAATAAAGAACATTTTAAATGATTGTGTTTGTCAAACTCGTATTGATTTTAGATTGATAAGGACTTCCTACTGATCACGGAGCCGTAGTACATGCACAAGCTGTGCATGAAACACTGAATCGGAGCCTTATGATTCAGAATCGATTTTAGACAGGTCTTTTTAATGGGAACGCGATGCATTGATGCACATCCCTAGAATACGTACATACAATGGCAATTAATGCAGCACACTTAAAAAAATGTAATTGTTGCTATGCAAGACTAATGCTTTGACTATTTTACATACATTACAGGTCTCGAAAAACAACATTTCATTTACTTATCCACTTCTGATTGCATTACTACAAAACAAAACAAACACTGTTCCTGCCCTGCTAACTAAATGTAAACACATTTATACCTGGGGTACTAACATTCATTTCAGGCAATCCTTTCAAAAATGGACAGCGCTAAAGGCCTAAGAATACTTTGCTTTTTTAAAGCGTGCATAAACGCGCATACGAGTACAGTCGAGCACACAGGCTTTAGTATACTTCATTTTGACGCATACAAAATGCAACAAATTGCAATAAATCTCCCAGTCTATATACTCCAGTGGATGCGCAAAACATCCGGTAGTGTGATTTCAGTACGCACATAACATTCAGATGAAAAATCTGTGCCAAGCACACGTACACCAACCCTCGAGTACCCATAAAAGTGAAGTCTACCCAAGCATTAAACACCAAAAGTTCTGCTTAATACATGTTTGTCCTTAAAACCAACCTTAATCCTACTCCACAGGAAAAAGCAAAACAACAGCCACGAATTATAACATGGTTACTTGGATAATACTTATTAAGACCTTGCTTTCAGTTAAGCTGGCATACAGATGAATCTCAACTAGGGATGCTTAAAGGAACAGTATGTAAGAAATTTATATCAATTAAACATAAAATGGCCCTGATATGTCACTAGACATTAAGAAATCATTTTCATTTCAAATACTTATATCACTCACAACAGTGGTCTGGCAAGGATATTGTCATTTAAAAAGTGGAGTTGCAGCCCTCAACTGATGTTTATGTTGTCATTTTGTGTATTGGCCACCAGCTGTGTGATTGCAGTACCAGTTTTAGCCACAAGTTTTTGTGATTGCAATACCAGTGTTGGCCACAATCCTACATACTGTTCCTTTAACGATTAATCGCGATTAATCGTTAGCAGAATAAAAGTTTTTGTTAACATCATATATGTGTGTGAACTGTGTATAATAACTTTGTATAAATAAATGTACACATATGCATGTATATGTTTTAGAAATGTTTACATGTGTATATACATTTGTATATTTATGTATAATTTATATTATATATAAATATAAATACTTAATATATAATTTTTTTTTCTTAAAATTATACATGAATGTGTTCATATTTATATATGTACATATTTATTATACACAGTTTACACACATATGTGATGTAAACAAAAACTTTTATTCTGCTAACAATTAATCGCGATTAATTGTTTAGCATCCCTAATCTCAACATGGCATCTCATTCCATGCCAAATCAAACATTTTCCTCAAAAGTTAGGTAGGGCACAAACAGAGAAAAAGGAAAAGAAAGATAAAAGCAGCACAGGTAAAGAGCTTGAAAAATGATATGCAAACGAGACAAATCCTGGACAAATTGCAGAGATGCCGATTCACACAGTACTGTCAAAAACGACTAGTAAAATAATAGCAAAAATTATATAAATAAAAGGCTATATCTTTTCATTTTTCCATGGATCTTGGCAAATATAAAGGTATCAGAGGAACCAACTGTAAAAATTAAACAAATATAACCAAAATGAACCAAACCAACACAAAAATTAAAGGAGCGGTAAATCAAAAACTCAATTTTAACTTGATAATTTGTTATATAGGAGGTCATCATACTTAAATGAACATCCTGCAAGTTTCAGAACTGAAAACGTCCGTGCTACTGAAATATAACCGTTTTTGGCACCAAGCCAGCTAAACACTCCAGTGTGGAATTCGGAAATCTATGACGTCAAAGTAGAATTGAAGCACCTCCCCATAGCCAAATACAATGACCACTTTTGTAGCCCCGCCCACAGATTCGCGTGACACACGTGTGTCTCAATCAGTAAACATGTCTTTAAAGATTGCCAAATGTAACCCAAATTACTTTTAAATACATTTTTTCTGATAGACTTTTATTTTGACACGGTTATCTGTTATGATAACCATGGTAACGAAGTCTTGGGTTGTGGAAGAACCGCGTGGGAACAACACAGAAGCTCAATACTTTAATTCGGAGGCTCGGAAAATAACATTAGTAATGCGTGGATAAAGGTTGTTTTTGAAGAGTTCCAGCTCGCGTGGGGAGTGTTTGATTACCTTGTGTACTGTGCGGATTCACTTGTAAAGAAGCAAGTCGATGCTGGATTTGCAGAGAGACTGTGATTAAAAGCACCACTAATATTGGATCTGACGAAAATGACACAGCAAGTAAGACATTTTACTTTATTTAAGTTACTGTGTTTCACTATTGCTTTGTTAGAAGAGATCGCTTGATATGTCCTGTTGTAACATCCGTGTCTAAACAATGTTTGACTGTTTTAATTTACTAAAAACATTAAACAATTAATAAAGGTACAACACTTAACAATACGATTATAATTTAACGGTAGAAATATGCAAAGGAAGGACTTATCCTCCGCAATTTAGATCATGATGCCCGCTTACTGTGTTTTATACGGTAATTTTATGCAAGTTGCGTTTGAACGGTCAAGCACTCAACAAAGCTTTTTTATCATATAACTGTGGTATGTAACGTTACGTGTATCTAAAAGCAACCTCACAAGCACAATAGAAATATACAAAGTTATTGATAAGAGCTTATCAGCCGCAGTTTATAATCTGATGCGCGCTTACTGTGTTGTATACGGTACTTTAGTCACGTCGAGTTTAAAATTTTGTTTCTACTTTACTATACGGATTGTCATTTATGTGTATCATCTTTAGCACCCAGAATCTTTTGTGGCTCAAACATATACAGTGTTTCTCACAGGATTTTGAGAGACTTGTGGCGGCGATGACGTCACACTCTAATTAGCATATATGTGACGTCATCACGTGTTTACTTTTGATCCGGTTTGATCGAGTGTTGGCACCTTAAATATGTTTCACTTCTACTCTTTGATCTGTCACGTTATATTGCATTTTAACACAACTGATTGCTATTATTTACATATTATCAGTTCTGTTGTCAGACATAAAATGAGCAGACTATAGCCCTATTCGGATGGGATTAGTTTTACGGTTGTAGATGGCGTAATGTAATTTTACCACAGGACGTCTGTAATATTGATGGTCAATTCGGACAGGATTAGAAATCTCAGTTAAACATTCAGAAGTGGGAGGGGTAACTCGATTGCGCAGCAGGTCACCTCTCTCGTCGTCATGTGCACGTTGCTTCTTGATATCAACATGACACAGACGAGAAAAACTCGAAAAACTGTGTTTAATTTCAGTTTGGGGAGAACGTCAGTTTCAGGAACAGTTCTGTGGCTCTGAGAAGTGAATTTGACTTTTTAAAGTTTGTGTCGTGTTATTCAGGAACTGACTTGCCACTGACTTGTTTTTTTCGGCTAGAATACAAGTAAATGCTTAAGCGCTTTTATATTTGAAAGAAACCCGCCAAATAACAGAAAATTACGAAACGTACGTGTATGTTTACAGCTGGTATATAAATCACCATACATTTACATTGCTCTTCTCATCAATGTCTTGTTATGAGCCCCTTTTTATTTAAATGCGAGTTTTATTGTCGCGTATAGCGCAGACAATTGGGTGCAAATTCGGAAATATGAGAGAATACACAGTAACTGTTACACAAAGTTACTACAAAACACGTGCGCAGGCATATCGCATTATAGAGAGGGAGAGAACAGGTGTGGTGTGTGTGGGAAACACTAATGCTAACCTTTCGTCAAGTCATCGCCGTCTTCTCTGTCAGTAAAATCTGTGACTGTTGACGTTTACGCGAAAAAGAAAGTACAGTATACGGAGGAACGGACATTGAAACACCGCCACCTTTTCACGCTCATGAGAGAGAGAGAGAGAGAGAGAGAGAGGGGGGCGCGCGCTGCGCGCTGCATGCAACATAGAAAGGGAGAAGGCGCGCTGGGTGCTTGCAACAATGAATTAAGACGTTTTTAAACAGTAAAATATAAATGTAAATGGGGATCATGAAAAATCTATTTGTGGCGGCCAGCGTTGATTCTGTGGCGGTGCGCCACGAATAAATCAACGTATGGGAAACACTGATATATGTGTTCGGCAGCTATTTTCACACATTAATGTTTTTATAACATTTCCCCACTTGTAATGACGGGGAATGAAGACGTCCAATCATAGCAGTGGGTGTTAACGTCCAGGTCTTCAATGCGGCCCGCCCCTTCAAACGAAGCTTTTCTCCAGAGAGCCACTAATCCATGTTACAAAATAGCCTATTACTTATTGTTTTTGATGTTTTTGAATGTAAAAACCACACGAACATCATAAGTAGACCTCAGACAACAGTATAAAACAATAAAATCGACAAATTTACCGCCCCTTTAATGGTAATTGCATTGAAAAGAAATTCAAAAACATAAACGTGGCTCTTCTTTTCATTCTGGAAAAATAAATACCCTGGGCATGTCCTTGAGATTCACACAAACTTGAAGCTTGCAAAGAGAGAGAAGAGGAAGAGAAAAGCTAAAGAAAACAACCTTAAATGTCAGACTTTCCAGTCTAGTGGCAGTTTTTATGGAAATGGCTGCCAAAGGGTCAACAAAGCACCCATCTGACCAGATAACAAACATATGGAAACATGCCTACCAACACACCCATGACAGCAATCAAACCCTCCATCACAAAAACCATTCCCACACGCCAGAGGACTCAGCGACTTTAATAAAAAAAAATTCATTTCCTGCACTAATTGCCACTATGTATGTTTGAGGAAATGACCTCAGAGAACGTGATGAAAATCATGCCCAAATCACTTTTACTGCATGAAGCAATCGTCCACAATCTACAGGAGACAGAACAACATTAAAAAGAGGTCATATTATTTGCGCCTGTTCATGGACAGCTGCATGGGTGGGTGGTCAGAGGAAAAAAACATTTTGATCTAGACTGTTGTTGTGCATCCCTAGCCGGGCCTATGGCTTTTGTAAGCACAGAGACCAATACCGGGACATGGGCATTGCAAGGATTAGGGAAGCGACACATGCTTCAATACAAGCCTGAGGGCACAGCCATCCTTTATATCACCTCACCGCCTCTTTCTTCCATTCCCCAGGGCATAGGATTACAGGAAGCGCCACCATTTCCACAACTCAGTCAGCCACATTTATATGGGAAACTGGGTCCCGGGAGCACCCCTCCCCCTGTCCTATGCCTCAAAGTGCCTCTCTCGTCAGATAACACTGCCTTTCTTATCTCGCTACATGTCTGACGGCGGCCATGATGGTTTCTCTAAACACTGGACACAAAGCAGAACGCACATATACTCGCTGGGGACACAGAAGATGTGAAATAACACAAATATGCTGCAGCTCTTCAGGAAAGACAGGACCCCAAAATGTGTACGAGGCTTCTCCCATCTGCATCACAAAGACCAAACAAAACTTAATATAACGGAAAGCATCAGCCTGTTGGATTTCAAGCATCAAGTATCAGCGACAGCAGCTTGCTTATTGTAATATCTTAGCAAGGCAAATTAAATTTAGCCATCCTATCTGTCCTATACACTGGAGAGGAACCTGACACTATCTTCTGAAGAGGCAAGAGGATGAGCCAGAGAATGTCAAAAGGCTCGTAATAAAGTAGCAAAAGCTGCTCTCTGCTCCTCTTTGGGGACATCTACATTATTGATCACACTGGTTTCTGCAGGGATCTTTCCACCCACCAAACACCCGATGTATCGGCCATGTGAGCAGAGAGACCCTGTACACCGATCCACGGCACTCCATTGCCACTAATCAAATTGCTGTAGTGTGATTTAGTAGAAAAACTGATGTTACAGTAAAGGGGCCGGTCACAATATAGACAATAACTATAACTATAGTTTTAAAAATTGAGTTTAGACCACAACTACAACAATAAAGGTACAAGTAATAATATCGTCAGGATTACTTTGAGCATTTTTTTCCAACTGATGAGCGATAAACCATTGACACACAATTGAACCCATTTAAATTTAAAGTGCTTGCGTATTTGAAATGGCAGATGAAATGGTGGAGAAACTCATCGTCAAGGCCCATTACAATAAATTACCTCCGCTATAGAGCGTTGTTGTAGATTAAACATGTATAACATGTATAGATATAACATGTTTAATGACATGTAAACTAGGACTGCACAGCATACCGAATATTATCGTTATTGTGATACCAGTGTACGAAATATTCATATCGCAGAAAGTTGAGAACTTCTATAATTTTAACAGTCAATCATTTGTGTGTGGCATGCTTAGATTGTCCAAATTAGACCAATCAGAAAGGGCATTACTAAATACCCACAAATTAGGTCTTAGGGGCTGTTTACACTTGGTATTAAGATGTGTTTTCATCGATCGGATCACAAGTGAACAAGAGAGACACATCACATTTACACCTGGTATTTTAATCCGTCTCTTTTGTCCACATTCGACCGCTTCTGTCCTGAATACTTTGAGGGGGCGGTCTGTGAGACGGTGGGCGAGTCTTTCTGATGTCATTTAAACGCTAGCGGGAGTAGTGACGAGTTTATATGGACGCAAACTAATATTATGTCGGAGTTCGCTGCTTGTTTAGCAAGTAAACATGCTGCACAGTGTTTTGTACGTGTAAGCTTTCTCTGAATTTTCAGCGCAATTGATGAAATAGGATCACGCAACTTTCACATGCTTTCAAAACGAAACTACGGAGAATACTCGCAGTAGTTTTATCAATGAAAGGCTAAAAATAGCGCTGTTCACCGTATGTTCACGCCAGAAGTCAAAAAAAAAGACATAAAACTTGTGTTTAATACCTCAGATTAGATAAATGGGCGGAGAGAAGACGGTCGCGTGTGGCTGTTCGAACACATTCAACCACATATGCATTCCACAACTCCAAAGCGATCCGATCGAAAGTGGTTTCGACTACCTCTGGATGTGGTTGAAAGTGGCCGAAAGTGGTTACACCTGGCATAAACGTCGTCCACTTGTGATCCGATCGACGAAAACGCATGTTAATGCCAAGTGTAAACAGCCTCATTTACACCTGGTATTTAAATGCATCTCTTTTGTCCACATTCAACCGCTTCTGTCCTGAATACTGTGAGGGGGCGGTCTGTGAGACGGTGGGCGAGTCTTTCTGATGTCATTCAAACGCTAGCGGGAGGAATGACGAGTTTATATGGACGCAAACTAATATTATGTCGGAGTTCGCTGCTTGTTTAGCAAGTAAACATGCTTCACAGAGTTTTGTATGTGTATATGTTAGAGATTTCTCTGAATTTTCAGCGCAATTGATGAAATAGGATTGCGCAACTTTCACACGCTTTCAAAACGAAACTACGGTGATCAGCCTCTTTAGTTTTATCAATGAAAGGCTAAAAAGGCTTTATCACCGTGTGTTCACGCCAGAAGTCAGAAAAGACGTAAAACTGTGTTCAGTACCTCAGATTAGATAAATGGGCGGAGAGAAGGTAAACCACATGTGCGTTTACACTACAAAAGCAATTCGATCGAAAGGGGTTTCGACTTCCTCAGAATGTGTTTGAAAGTGGTCGAAAGTGGACGAAAGTGGACGAGCTCAAAACGTTTTAAACACCGTTACACCTGGCATTAACATTGTCCACTTGTGATCCGATCAACGCAAATGCATGTTAATGCCAAGTGTAAACAGCCTCTTATACTGTTATACTATTGGCTAGACCGTGGGAGCAAAAAGGTCAACCTAGTGGCTCAAAGCAGAGAGCGGAAAATAAATATGGCAGGAGTAAAAACGAGCAAAGAAACTACAGTGACAAACTTGGGCCTTTTTGCCTGATTAGATTTACCGGTTTATTTCAGAATGATAATTTGATATCTAAAGCTAATAAAAATAACATTTCTCTAGGGAAAATGATATAGTGCAAGAAACAACGTTATCGCAGCAGTCACAAGTCACATAGTTTTCTCAATATCATGCAGCCTTAAAATGTAAACAACTGCAAAAGTTTTTATTAAAGGAAATCTACAATATTAGTTAATGACCTTAAAGGTAAATGATTTGCGGCAGTGCTGCGGAACGCAAATGCTGTGGCAAGTAGGGCTGTCACTTTTGAGAAAAATCAAATTCGAACGGATTTCGAATATCATGCAATGTATCCGAATATATTCGAATATCTAGGCGCCACCCCCCCCCCCCCCCGCGCATCAAAAACCCACCGTAATGGAGATTCAATCACAAAATTATTAACAGTGACAGTCATAAACAGGGTTGTCTGGATTACTTTTTTACTTAATGTTTGAAAGAGCAGGTTATCAACTTATGAATAACAAACTTATATATATATAAAAAAATGATTCAGAACAGTAACAAACAATAACATGACAACTTAAATAGCAGCAGGAGTATATAGGAGACGCAAACGGAATTCGCGCCCGCAGATTTCGGCAGAAAACTCCGCGGAATTCCGCGGATTTAATGCCCGTCATTGACAAGCACACATATCCCGCTCTTGAGCGTGTTTGTGACCAGAACTGTCATTGACAACAAGCACACATAGAAAGCCTATCCCGCGCGTTTGTGAGCCGTCATTCACAAGTACATTAACCCTGCGCGTGCTGTTTGCTTGCCCGTTTTCAATGATAGAGAGCACAAACCCTTTGATACTTGAGATGAAATTAAATTTACCGCTTTAAGCAGATCTCACTTGTCGTCAATGTGACGCGCAACAGTCAGCACATGATCATTTCACATCCGTTTACAAGACAAATGCTGTTGTTGTTTAATAAATAAATAAATAAAGTTTACATTGCGTTGTAAAAATTATGAAATTATCTTCATACATGCTAATTTCATAATGCCAACGTATTAACACAAGCTTTTTATTCTGCTATAATATTTAACACTATAAACAATATGTCATTTTATATACAAACTATAATTCTATCTTGACATGCACATGAGGTTCATTTTGGTCCCATTTGATTCCCTCTCTTGCGCACAGTCGCAGTCGGTCTCAATCTCAGCCTCCTTCCTATTACGAGGTGTTACTGTAAAAAATGCGCTACACATGGCATTTAAAAAACCGGATGGTTTATTTATAGTTCGAATACGGATATTTCACGTCATGTTCGAATGCATATTCGAATATCGAATAAAAAGTGACAGCCCTAGTGGCAAGTGAGCGTATTAAAGTTAATATAGTTATCGTTACAGTTAACATTATGGCTATTGTTAGTGTGTACACTAAGCTTAAGTTAAATCAACATTATTTTTATAATTTATAGCAACTTCTCACTAAGTTGATTAAACTTAAAAATTGTAAGTACATTTACAAATGTAAATTATTTTAGCAATAGGCCGTAGCTTGCTCTTACAGGACTCAAACCAACAGTCCCACCAAAATGCTGTGAGCTTGTAAAACTTCACTAGTAATGGTTTAGTTTTAATATCTAGGGTACATCGAGCCGGAAAACACATTAAGTGCTCTCAATCGTCTACAGATAATTGTGCACACAAACACAGGTGCTTTAGCGTCCTCGTAAGACAGACAGGGTTTTTGACTTGGGCAAGCTCAGGCAGAGGGGGATGGGGACGGACCGATGCGAGCAGATTAGTCCATCTGGCATACACGTACAGCTCAGCTTTTCTACAGCCTACACTACTGCGAAAGTGCCAATCTATGAGAAGAGAAATTACAAAACAAGGACAGAAAATGAGAAAAACACACGATTGGGACCGTAATGCGCATATGGATAAAATACTGCATATAAAGCATAACAACACAGAAAACTATGGAAGAAGAGGTGGCTGAATTAGAAACCCGCACCAATCCTGACACAGTTTACAACGTTGCTTTTACAGCACAGCCGTGTTTGGATCGAACGCTCTTTAAACACCCAACATTTCCCTGTTGTCAAGGCAACCATGTCTCTGGACTACAGGAAGAGAAAAAACCTCCTACATTCCTGGAAATTTTGACACGTGGCCTAATCTTGTGATTTATCTTGGCCGCTTTTGTGCGTAGCACAGAAACTGCATTTCTATAATGGTCTAATGATGTAACCTTGATTTAACAGTTATACATCTGCATCATTACATTAATCTAAGTTCAGACTCAAACACCATAACCTTCCCAAGGCCAGGCAACTGAATGTATGCACAGTGATCTGTCAAACAGTGGTTTTATATAAATTTAATCACTCCATTTTTTCAGTTGCACTAGTACAATGAAAAGAAGAACATCTGATGAAGGAAGTAGAGCTCATTGTCAGTTTAAGTATGTGTCTAATGAAATGTTTTTATTTTGCAACAACATTTAGCAACACTAACGCCATCAAGGACCCATTGTACTTGTGCAAAACATTGTGCCACATTAAAGCATCTACTTTCAAAAAAAAACAAAAGAGGTGCATGAAGGAGTCCGTGCCGTGCATATAAGAAGCACACTCAATGCGCATGTTAATGTGAAACTAGAATGAAAATAATAATTATAAATTTAAAACTATAAAAGGCTGACATGCTAACTACTGTCATGAGCCCACGCAATCGGCCATATGCATGACTATCGTTGACATACAATAGTATCGTCTATGGTTGGGATGCTTAACGATTAATCACGATTAATCACGATTAATCTATAGCAGAATCAAAGTTTTTGTTTACATCATATATGTGTGTGAACTGTGTATAATAACTTTGTATGAATAAATGCACACACATTCATGTATATATTTAAGAAATGTTTACATGTGTATATACATTTGTATATTTATGTATAATTTATATTATATATAAATACTTAATATAAAAATTTTTTTTCTTAAAATGATTCATGCATATGTGCATATTTATATATATACACATATTTATTATACACAATTGACACACATATATGATGTAAACAAACAGTTTTATTCTGCTATAGATTAATCACGATTAATCGTCAAACATCCCTAGTCAATGGGCACAACCCTAGTCAAATCAAATGCTTTTTGGAATAAAAGCGCCACACATCATATAATCTAAACAACTGTTGGGCAATATTCTCCATAGTGAGATCATCTTGTCGTCAGCATGTGAGATTGACAAAACATGACAGTATTGGGGTGGGACAATAGTTTCCTTATTTTCAAATTGTTTTAACTGATTAAGCTATGACAAGCCACTGGATTGGTAAAAAAACAGGAACTGCTCTACTTTAAAGGAACAGTATGTAGGATTGTGGCTAAAACTGGTACTGCAATCACACAACTCGTGGCCAATACACAACATGACAACATAAACATCAGTTGAGGGCTGCAACTCCACTTTTTAAATGACAATATCCTGACCGGACCACTCTTGACAGTGATATAAGTATTTGAAATGAAAATGATTTCTTAATGTCTAGTGACATATCAGGGCCATTTTATGATTAATTGATATAAATTTCTTACATACTGTTCCTTTAAGGGCAGCTGGCAGCACTCTCAAAACGACAACTTTCTTAATTATGATACCTTGAATCCAAGCACGTTATTGACGCCTGAGCTTGCTGTAAATTACTTGCCTGGCAGGGAATGGAAACAACTTTCATAATGGTTTTAAACCCCTGTGCACATTACAATTTCTTTAGAGCGCATTACAAGCTCAGGTGCGAGGAAATGTTGTTATGTTAGCATAATAATAAATTCAAACGTTAATCGGCAAATAAGTCAAAAATCATCATGAACGCTATCAGCAATGTCTGACTACCATAGATTGATAACATCATTCATCATCTATCACACACAACCCTGCTGAAATCAATTATCAAGTATGAAAGTTTATCTAATAAAGATAAAAAAGCTCAGATTTAACACTCACAGAAACTGTATTATAATAGAAATACATAAACGTGATAAAACATTAGCCATCCTTAAATGACAATCTTTCAATATTTTTTGCCATTTAAGTCCTATGTAACACAAAAGCGAATTATATTTTGTAAGTATCATTATGCACCTCTTCACGTCTGAAAAAACTTGGTAAATTTCAAACATTTTCATGTCTTGGTGAACAATTACTTTGATAACATAAAAGTTTTAATGAAATTTTGTTGCGTATATTTTTATTATATGGCATCCATTATATAAAAGCAATAAAAAGCACTCAAGGCAGTGATATATTGGGCCTACAGCCATGCCTGAAAGGATTGCTGGCGCTCTACTGCACATTATAGCAATGTAGCACAGCCTTATGATCCATATTGCTTAATTAACACTGTAAAGGATCTTATCTGCCGTTACGTTTCATATGATAAAATTTCTCAACCCAGTGAAGAAAACGACTTTGACTACTGGACAAATACTTCCTTGTCTTAGTTCTTAACTCCCGAGTTAAACTTCTCCTTTAAACATGACTAAGCTGCCTCTGCATAGCACTTTATTCATGCATGTTACATAAAGTACTGGAACAATCCTGAAAATTACTAAAGAAAGCCTTGAAACTTTGGTGCTTTGGAAATAAGTAAAGAAAAGCACAATGTTTAACAGCAGAGAGAGTGGGTTGAAGTTTGCAAAATGCCCCAGACTCCAAAGCTTCATCTAATAAAATTCAGGTATTAATGGGACTGCAGAGGCATGGAGTGGTGCATCAACACAAACGCAGCACGCAGACCAGCTAATAGACAGTTACTGTATAATGCTTGACAGACAGTGTAGACAGCATTTGGCTGAGTAAACAGATTCAAAGAACAGGCCACAATTAAACTTTCCACATTTAAACCTTCCTCGCATTGCGTGTAACACGGTGTACCAGCTTCTGGCGACATAATCTCCTCATGTCAGCTCTCATACATTACCTAGGAGTAGGGATGCAGCGATTAACCGGTTTCACTATTAACCGCGATTTAAAATGTCACGGTTAAGTAACCGTAAAGCCTTCGCTACACCGCGTGTTTTTGTTTCACGCACGCACAAACCAGATCCACGAACCACCAAGAGGCGCATGCGTCATGATGCATTGTATGACAAAGCTCCGCGTTCAAAAGAATATGTGCGCGTGACGCGTCTCTTGGTTGTTCGTGCATCTGGTTTGTGTGTGCGTGTGCGTGGATGTGTGCGCGCGCACCTGCATCTGTACGTGAAAGAGCCACACTCCAATCAGTCTACTCTGTACAGCAGAGGTCCCCAACCACTGGGTCGTGGACAAGTTGCCACCGGGTCGCAAGAACGTCCCGAAAAAATGTGTATAATAGCCACGTAATAGCTTAATCGGGTATTTTGTACTGTAAGAGCCGACTTCAAATAACATCAATCATTTCCACTTTTAAACAGAGCCGCGCTCTCTCTCTTTTCTCCGCCTCTCTCTCTCTCTACCAGCGCATCAGCGATCACATTGCTGTCATTAGAGTTTGAGCATACAGTACTTCTAAAACACAATCGATCAAAGAATTGCGGAGGTATGACTTTATGAATCATTTGCAAATGTACGTCGCAATGTGTACATATGCGGAGACGTTCAAATGTGTGACACCGCAAATGACTGAAAAGTAATTATTTTATTCTTCTTTAAAACAACTTCAGAATTATCCATTGATCGTAGCACCATGATCAAAATAAACTATTAGGCTAATAATATTTTAACGGCTACACTTTTAACGTAGGTTTGAAAGGAACCTATAAACTTGTCAATCATCATTAATCATGGTAAACGTGAGTCTCCGTGCCTCTGCGCCCAGCCGCAAGTCTTCTGGCATCTCTCCTCCTTCACTGCTTTTTGCTTCTCTTCTGTTACTTGGAATTGGGTCTCGAGCCCGACCAAGATTCGAGCTGCCTTCGAGAACAGCAAGCCAAGTTCGTTTAGGTTCCATTAATTATTAAGACTAAATGGGCAGGCAAACTAGTAAAAACAATGAAAGTAAAAAACAATCCGCCAAAATATGGTTTTACACGTCTATAGAAAATATACTATAGCCGAAATAAAGCAATTATTTATTTTCCTAATGCATGGTTGTTATCTTTACTTCCGTTTAAAACGTAAATTTCGAAAAGGAGGATTTTCAGCATGTTTGAACAGCAACTCAGCGACCCCAAACCCCCCCCCCCCCAATCTCACCCCCGGTCCGCGAATTTTTTTTAAAGCTGAAACCGGTCCGTGGTGACAAAAAGGTTGGGGACCCCTGCTGTACAGCATTAAAAACCTCCTGCTCGCGGATCAAACCCGGGCGGGGCTCCTGGTGGTCTGACTGCATTTCATTACGTTGAATTATTTTAACGCGTTAATGATTAATTAATGAATAGCATTAGATAACACGTTAATCTTGCCACCCCTAATATTTATATTTGACTTTTGTGTAATATTAAGCTTCACCTGTCAAAATGACTTGCAGTACCTGGTTCAGGATGACCCTGTGTAATTATTCATTTTGAGAGGCTCTTATCATTTTTACTTCATATATTTTACTTCAATACTTCAAACAAACCAAAATAATATAACTTTATTCAGTCCAAATGTAAAGTTACATTTATTCAAAAGATCATTAAAATGAATAGCCTACAGGTTTCAAAGGCACCTATACGGTTTAAGTCAAAGCCAGCCAAGTTATTATTATTATCATTTGTCCAAGAATTGTAGAGAAAAATTTATTCATGTGATTTTATACATTAATGTTGTAAAATAAATGAATCCTTAATAACCGTAATAACCGTACAACCGTGATTATTTATCAAACTATAACCGTACCATCAAAATCTATAATCGCTGCATCCCTACCTAGTAGTGAAGGCTTGATGTGGTAATTGGGTCAGAGACGGGTTTCTGGTCCTATTGCACATAATGACGAAAGGTGTCAGAAGCGTGTGTGCCGAAAGTCACCTTTCAGGACACCCTTGTCTACAGCACGGCTCTTTTGTGACAACTAATCCCCTCCCATCAGGCCACCAATGCACCACCCACCATCAAACACAACTCCCGCCACAGTTTCTCATTTTCTCTTCATTGGAAACCTGTCTCACCAGGAAAAGTGGATATGCATGAATTAAGGCTAGGCAGAATTACGGTCGAGTTAATGCAGGGGAAAATGAGTCTGGCTGGGGAAAGAGGTCGCGAGTGAATGTGTCCTGCAATCTAAAGTCTATAGGAAAGCAGCCACTGGGTCTTTGTGTAGCACAGGAGACAGACAAAACCATTGACATCCAGAACATTTGTTCCAGAAACAAAGACTGGTAACTATAAAACACAGTGACAAACTCACATTTTTAATCTGACCTTTGACAAAACACATGCAAAAGGTAAACTTCTGATTAAAAGTATTAAGCAAGAGAGTAGATTCAAAGCCAAGTTTGGATCTAATTCGCTAAATTTACCAAGTCATTCTCCTATAATTTCTAGTCATCTTACTTACACCGTCACTTACAGAGCTAGCAAGCTAGCTTATGTAGCAATGCAACAGTTAGTGTGTCAACCACAGATTAGCACTTATAGGTCGTTTACACAACGTTTTCAACCAAAAACGGGAAACTTTTAATGCATTTCAGTTGTTTATTTACACATTAACAATTTTCCTGAAGACACCTGCAAATCTGTGAAAACAGTGATGTCTTATGTATGCACTTGACAACAATAACAATGGCAGCATACAGGACTGTAGTTGTGCTGCTCAAAATGCTGAGTTTATTAACACTTCTCCAACAAAGTTTACAAAATTTTGCTGCTTTATAGTCAAGGGTCACGTAGTACTAAACCTCATTCGCCCAAACAAAACGACTCAAAGCTTTCACCATTTTTGCTGTATTTATCACTCTGTGAATAGATTTGTATGTGAGCAGGCCTACCGCGTTTATAAAGTAGAATAAAAATTTTACAAAAATAAAAACCAGACACCAAGCAGAAGATTATCCTACTTTACGTTAGGATTTAGGTTGGGATTATTTTGTTCATGCGATAGGGCTGCAGGATATATCGGAAAATTCCTACTTTACAAACAATACTGCAAAACAGATCAAAATATTCAGGATTTAGGTTGGGATTATTTTGTTCATGCAATAGGGCCGCATGATCTATCGGAAAAATTACCATTATCGTGATTACCGGTGTATGCGATATCCATATGGCAGAGTGTGATGATAACAAATATGTTTTAAGCATCTATTATTTGTGTATTGCATGCTTAAGTTGTCCAAATTAGACTAGGGCTGGGCGGTATGAGCAAAAATTCATATCCCTGTATTTTTTGTAGGGATGACGGTAAACATGATGGTCGTGCTTTCTCTGGTACCGGAGGTACCGAGGTTGCAAAACTCTTCCGGTACTGATTTGGGCAACATATATGCGCATGTGTATTTGTTGCTCCACAAGAGTTAAAGAGGAGAAAGAACGCCTAAGACGAGCACACGGGAATCTCTCTAAAGTAGTTTGTCACTATCAAACATAGAAAAAGCAAAGCTCTTGAAAGACAGACACCCCAATCTCTTTAAAGAATTCAAGGTAAGTTTAATTTCATATTAAAATCATATACAAACTGTAAAACTTTAATTTTATACTGAAACCACACCCTATATTATGTTTGTTTGAGGCAGCTGGCATTAATGCTGTGTAACCCGCTAACTTTATGCTAGATGTTAATGTTCAAAAGGATTCCCCTTTTGAAGCCTACAGCGCACGGCCGGTTTGGACTACAGCCCTCTACTTCCTGTTTTTATGACATCAGTAGAACAGTTTTTTGACTAAACTCCGCCCACAGTCGCCAGCTAAGCTAACGGCAAGCTAAGCTGCTATCGAATCACAACACACTAAACAAGCTACACAATCAGAACTCATTACGTATTTCTGAAGGAGGGACTTCATAGAACAAGGAAGACATCGGGCCGTTTTGAGGATAGTGAAAACAGCGCTATACAGATAAGTAAAGTGTGTGAAAAATACCTCTTTTTTTACACATGAAACACGAACACGTTATATTGCACACTGTTAACACAATCAAAGCTTCAAAAACACAGAAAGAACGGGACCTTTAACATTTGCGTTCACAGAAATGACAAAAGTAGTCAAACCTCTTCATTAGAAGGGGGTGTAAAAGTCCTTTTGTCCTTACAGTGTATGCCGGTTACAAAAATGGTATGCTAGTAAAATCGCCTGCCAGATGGCAACTGGCAAGACTTAAAAAACACATGATCCAAATAATAAAGCTTATACATCAGTTTGTTGTGTTTCTCACATCTGATTGGCTGAGTGCTACGTGCAAACTGAAACTATAACACACACACACACACACATTCAGCACGTTCAAACTTTCTCTGTTTCATTCACACACATCCTCCCTTATTATTTCTCACTAATAATCTCATTGATTCACACTAATAGCTTCACTGAAGCAGCACAGTCATTCATTATTCATTCTAAATTGACGTTTTAAAATTAAATAATGGAGACGCTATACGTTATACTGGGCTTTGAAATTAATCTGAAGAAAATCCTACAAAAGAGAATTTTAAAGATTCTCCTTTCGGAGTTTTAGTTTCATCTACGCACTTGTGCCGTTGAACTGATGTATAAACCTAATATCACTTACTAGATCTTGCTATAAAAGTGATGAGGAATAACTGCAATAGTGCATTAGATAAATAGGTGTTGTGATGGAGCGTCACACATGTTGCAGCAGTAACTTAATTTCAAAGATCTCTCTGTAAAAGCAGATTGAGGAGACATTGTATTCTAGTCTTGAGCTCAATTATTACAATCCCCTGAGAGTGCAGATGCAGTTTGTGTCTAAATTCATAAGGCACATCCAAGTGTTATGACTCAAGAGTTTCTGGACTGGTTTGTGTGGCGCGCATGTTTGCGTACGCGTGTCGCATCAAACCGATATATCCCCAAACCCGACATACCGCCCAGCCCTAAATTAGACCAATCAAAAGCAGCCTTAATAAATACTAGGGATGCATCGATATGGAAATTTTGGCCGATACGATAAAACTTTATATTTGGGGACCGATAACCGAGATATATTATATATATATATATATATATATATATATATATATATATATATATATATATATATATATATATATATATATATATATATATATATATATATATATATATATATATATATTAGGGGTGTAACGGTACGCAAAAATCACGGTTCGGTGCGAACCCCGGTTTTGAAGCCACGGTTCGGTTCATTTTCGGTACAGTAAGGGAGAAATGCAAACATTAAACTGCAGGTTGTTTATTACTTTAAACTTTTTTTTACAATTTGTTTACACTTTTTTAAACACTTTATTAAAATATAACAGATAAAATATATATAAAATGAAAAAATTATAAATAAAATACTACTGCAAAGTTATTTTTTACATTATTTTATAACAGAAGGTAACCTTCTCTTAAACTTTTTCTACTAAAACCTTGAACTAACAAATTCAATTCCTGAATACATTTATGAACTATTAGCCTACATTTTTGCCACTAAAAATTTTCTGTTTTGATTTATTTTGGATTGTTTAACTCACAGAATTGAATTGGCTATGTACCATCTCTGTATAAAAATAATATTACTGCTCTATGTGTAACTGCATAGCAAGCAACATGATGATACACTCATTTTGAGATTAGTGAGCTGCATACATAGCCATCTTTGATCTTTTGCACGTTTCTCCTAATCTTTGCTTGTGTTGTCAATGTAAGCTGTGACTTTACTTACGAACCCCTCCGCAGCTGAGTAACAGCTGAGTAAGCCCGGGTTACAGCTAGGGCTGGAACGACGCGTCGACGAAGTCGATTACGTAATTACGTCGATTTGCCGGAAATGCGTCGATGCGTCGCATTGTTTACGTTTTCAAATGAAGGCGGCTTCAGCTCCGACCGGATAATACAAGTGTTATACACCAAACAGCCAGAACGTGATCAAAAGTGTGGGAATACTTTAAGCAGAGACCAAATAAAACACATACTGTGTAAAACTGAAATGGCATACCACAGCAGCGCAACATCTGTGCATGATCATCTTAAAAGAAAACAAGCTGGAGCTCTCCGACCTCAGAATGACGCGACGGCAGCGTAAGTATTTGAATTTTTACAGTAAGTTTTTATACAACAATAGAATCAATGCAGGCATATATGGTGCTTAATACAGCTGTGTTTACATCTTAGTTTAATACGAGCTGCGAGACGCCTGACAGACACGACATTGCATCGCGTCTGGGCAGTATGTTGAAACAGTAAATAAAGAGCGGGACAAGTTTAACTTTTTATATTAAGAAGTTATGAAATAATAAGTTACTGTGTTACACTGAGATAGGCATGTGCCCGCGTGCACTGAAAGCCAGCTGGCAGCGCGGAGTTCCCATAGCTTATTTTTTTGCTATGTGCGCAGATATTATAAAAGCTCGTCTGGTTAGGTATTCCTGACATGCGTTTATTTAAAGTAACAGCAGCGTAAACGCCGTTTATAAAATATTAGAAGATCATGCTAACTAAATTTGTATTTACCCGAGACTTAAGAAAAGTTAAATGTTAAAGTTGATGCTAAATGAGAATGCAGTAACGTTACTACTGATAGTAATAATATTAACAGTAATAATATAATGGTTACATTTTATAATAAGGGTTCATGAATCACAATGAACTTATTTTTACTTCAGTCTGAACTAATGCTGAGTAAATGCATGTACTAATCATAAACGAAGTGAAGAGTCATCATTAAGTACAACATGACATGTTTTTTAGTTAATGTATTAATAAACAATGATTTCATGTGAGTCATTTTGTAGTTAATGATGACTCTTCATTAGTTTATGATTAGCACTAGGGCTGGAACAATAAAGAGCAGGACATGTTTTTATATTAATAAGGAGTTATTATTCAGTTTGATTTATTTTTATTTTACTTCTTTAATATTAATATATTTTATTTGTTTAAGTGAATAATGCCCCTTTTGCACTGTTTATGTTAGGCTGAATTAATGTTGGACTTGTTTTTATGTGATTTGTTATATTTTCCTTGGCACTGGCACTGTTTGTGTATTTGTTTAATTGAGAAAATGCTTCAATAAAATGTTGGCATTAATAGCAGATGTTACATTTATTATTTGTAAAAAAAAATCTTTATTTAGACTATTCGATTAATCGAAAAAATAATCGATAGACTAATCGGTTGAAAAAATAGTCGAAATTTGCAGCTCTAGTTACAGCTCTTCTCTGTCCCGACCAGCTGATCGCATTGTGACAATGATATGATTGACGTGATATGCAGATGAAAAATCTGATCACGCATTCCTTATTCTTGCTGTCACAGAAAGTGCGTCTCATGAATGCGTAGCAACGAAAGACGTGCATCCTCTCACGCACTTTTGAAAGAACAAAGCAGCGCGTTGACACGCGTTTAACATGCGCTTTTAGATACGACACGTAAACGTTTACATCAATAATCAAACGGATATACAACTAAGTAAATAAAAATCTTTCTGCGGGCCGAATTATGTTATATGTTTGACAGAAGACTTGCGCTGAACGCGGAGACTTCCGCCACTTAATATGTTCGTGCGGAAACGCACGAATTATGTTCCGCACAGGCGCACACAAAATGCATTCGGCCTTTCGGTGCACGTGCGCACCGTGCCGAAAGCCCTGAACCGAAACGGTCCGGTTCGAATACACGTACCGTTACACCCCTAATATATATATATATATATATATATATATATTAGGGGTGGGAATCGCTTGGACCCTCATGAATCGATTCAGAATCGATTCTTAGTGTCCCGATTCGATTCCGAATCGATTCTTGACGTGCTAATTTGCATATCTGTGACGTCATTACGTCACATTTGCTCTCAAAGCCAGGTGAATGTTTGTGCTTTTGCTACTAGTCTGAACTGTCACATACTGTACTTTAATGCAACTAAGGGATAAATAATGTCATTCTTATATACATATATGTCCTGTTTTTGTTGTAAGACATTAAAACCAGTAAAAATAGTAATTAAACGTGACATATTAATTCTATATGTTAACTGGCATTAACTTCCACACACTGACTAATGTTAAGCGTCTAATCATCATCATTATACACAGTGATTGGCAGTATTACTGTATTTATATAATGCAGCGCAACCAGCGACTGAATAACAAACTATGTGCATATTTTTACAGAAGTATATTCATGTTATATATAAACAGTCAGCGGATGGTTTAGGGCAGGGGTGTCCAATACGTCGATCGCAAAGGCAATGCCGGTAGATCGCACATAATTTAACTGCTGCTCCACGCGCGAAATTGTCATTATGGTCTTAAAGAGTAATTGTGAAACACGCAGGTCTTTTTGAGTTGCTGCGCCTTTCTTCTCAAATGTATTTTGCCAGGCCACTGCAGCTCAGTCGTCTTTAACTTCTAAAATTCACAAGGATGCGCATTATTTCCTCATGCGAGCAAACGAGAGAGAGAGAGAGAGGCAGCGTAGCGCTGATTTGTATCCTTCTGATACTGTTGTAATATTCACTAAACCGCATCTCCGCTATTTTAAGGAGTACTCGACATGTACTCAAGGATTTTTTTTAAAACTCCTCAAAAAGAATAGAGTAATGGTGACAGCCTTAAATTCAATGTAGAGATATATGAAGTATAATCCTACAAGCATTTAAAGTGTTCTTTCTCTTCTGCTCTTGTAAGCTCGGCTATGCGCTCGTGCAGTGCGCGCTCTCTTAAGTTGTCCATGTGCATCACCACTCCCCCAGTTGAGTTCCGCCTTTTGGTTCTGATAACGTGACGTTATTATTTTGTAAACTAACATTTAAGAATCGATTCTTGACATTTGTGAATCGATTCAGAATCGGCCCGCATCCGAATCGCGATTCATCTAAGAATCGATTTTTTTCCCCACCCCTAATATATATATATATATATATATATATATATATATATATATATATATATATATATATATATATATATATATATATATATATATATATATATATATATATATATATTAGGGGTGTCCTCGACTAAGGATTTACATATTCGAATCAGAATTGTCGAATCTTTCCATAGTCGACCGATAGTCGAATCATCTATGTTTGTGTGCATGGGTTGGGAGGGGGCCAGACCAGGTACAAATTGGTAACTTTTATTTTTTTCACAAGCAGCACAACAACTTTCTGATAAAGTGACCAAAACTGTCTTTCAAGTAATAAACGAAGACAAAACTGACGATGCATTTATATATTTATATATATATATATATATATATATATATATATATATATATATATATATATATATATATATATATATATATATATATATATATATATATATATATATATATATATATATATATATATATATATATATATATATATATATATATTTTTTTTTTTTTTTTTTTTTTTAAGGTCAAATGTAAGGCAACATTTGTTTAATTATTCCTCATAACATTTTAAAGCCACGATCTACAGAACATCACACAAAAATACATTTTGATAACTAAACCTAAAAAAATGGTGATCCTGCCTTGGAAACTCCGGCTACAATTCAGTGTTTTTATTTAATTTGGAGATAGCGCGTCAAAGCAGTCATGACCAAAAAAAAAAAACGACAAATGAGAAATGACAAATAATTTGTGATTGTGACTGTAAATGATAAAAACTAATCTTTATATACAATTCATTAAACGTTAATTTATAACAAGAAAAACACTGAAATTAATGATTTTATAGACACTACGCGTTATTATTTAGCACAGAAATACCTGCTTGCTTGCTTTGACTTTGATCATCTCTGTATTCACTTTAGATACAGAAAGACCGGATGATATTATTTATTTCAGGAATCTCTTTGCTATCATTTGAAAGTGAACACCGACCCACCATAATATTAAATCACAAGAAAGACATTCGTGTCAGGCAGAAATAGGTTCGGTGCAGATACTTCCGTTTCATCACCGAAATAAAAAAACGGCTTACCTGTTTTGACAAGATAACCACTTTGTTTTAAATACATTTTAAAAACGTATACTCGTCGAAAAACATCCGTTTTTTAATGTTTAGTCTGATGAACTCCTAAATATGAGACGCATGCAGAGCACCTAGCCCGTTCGGCTAAATTACATGCGCAAGCATGGCCAGCACGCAATAGCGCAACATCGATACAACGAAAAGCAATCCAAAATGTACATACTTAAATTAGATCAGAATTTACGTTTATAATAAATACATTTTTTTAATAAAATAAGGTCAGAAGTAACAAAGTGCAGAACAAATATGCAAAATGCCTCAAGTGCACGGAAACAAAACACAAGCCAAATAGTTAAATCAGATAACCCAAAGTGATTTATAAATAAAATAAAATAAATTATTAAAAGAACGAAAGGCATAATATCATTTGCCAGCTATGTCTTTTAAATGTAGAAACAAAGAGGCAATGGTTTATTAACATAGAAACCTCTTATGCACGTGTAGCCCGGTCACAGGGGTTGTTGGATTTATTAACGCATTTTAAAAATATTTATTGAAAGCTGCTACTTCACATATTATTTGCAGCATTATCATAATATGCAGTATATTAATATATTGTGAGAAAGCTGTTATATGTGAAATCAGATAATGTGTGCACATATACGGCCAAAATTGAATGATCCTCATTTCATAACACATCTGCGACGATTCGACTGTGAGATTGGTAGTCGAATCAGGCTTCTCCTATCGATGCATCGAATCTTCGACTAGTCGGGGTCACCCCTAATATATATATATATATATATATATATATATATATATATATATATATATATATATATATATATATATATATATATATATATATATATATATATATATATATATATATATATACCGATAACTATTCATATTAATTTCAAAATGAAAAACTCCTAGACCGCGGATATCTTGTCTTTGCACTAGACTAGCATACTCTTCTTAAGCCCGCAACACGTGTCATCTTCATGCTATGTCACAGAAAGCACCAATCAAAACTCCACATGGCCAGCAATGAGCAAGTGAAGTGGTTCAACAAACCTAAATAATCCATCATTTATCGGCTTTCATTTATCGGCCAAATTTTGCTATCAGACCGATAACGGATAATATTAAAAATAAGCAGTTATCGTCCGATAACGATATGACGGCCGATATATCGTGCATCCCTACTAAATACCCGTGCCAAAGATTTCTTATACTGTTATACTATTGGCTAGACAGCAGGCGCAAAGGTGAACCAAGCGGCTCAAAGCAGAAAGCGGAAAAAATATGTCAGGAGTACAAGAAAATGACTAACAACAACAGTACGTCTGGAATAGCTTTTAGCCTGAATAAGATGTAATTACATGAGAAGAATATGTTTTACCTGTTTATTTCAGTATGATAATTGCAGATTTTTAAAATATATTTAATAAAAACAGCATTTCTTTAGGAAAACGACATAACGATATTTCTTGCGCTATTTCAACATTTAACAGTAGAATTGTATGCCATATTTTCTCAATATCGTGCAGCCCTAGTGTGCAAGCAAAAAATAAATAAAAAATTGATATTCATTGTTTACAGCTATGTGACAAAGATTGGCTGTCAAGGCATACTGCTTCAAAACAATTGTCACCAAACCAATCTTCTACACACAGCACACAAATAGCATTGAGCTCTAAGGTATCCTATCAAATCAAGAAGAGACACAGGACAGAATGGAGGTCAAAAGGACATGCCATTATAAAATATAAGAGAACATTACGCCGGTCGAAACACTATGGCAAGATCCATTATTCACAGTGTTCAGTGACAAACAAACAACCAACACCGGCAAAAACAGTCACAGCGACAAGCTGGAAAGCATTTTGACAGCCTGAAAATGTCCTAGACAGAAAAAAAATCCAAATAAAATATAAAGTAGTAGACTTCCGAGAGCGACCATAACACTGGCTGACAACTCCAGGCTGCAGAGGAAAGGGTAATTTCTTCTGAATTCATGCATATGTAATCATCAATGTGACCCCTAGGGCACGTCAACTCCTCATACAGCCACTAAAATTCAAATGAGAACAGGCTTTATTCTACAGAGGACTAAGAAAAAGAAACATGGTAACTGTATGAGGGAATATTTTTGGAATTGTCTACTCCATATATTATAGATTACACACGAAACGTACCCAAAATTAAGCTGGTAAATAGCCAAAATATTTATTATAGAAAAACTAAGTGCAAAAATACACAGCCCTTTATGATGGATTAAAGGAAAACTCAACAAAAGATCTGGCAGCTCAAACCTTTTGAGGTACATGAGTTAAACGATGGTAAATAGATATTTAAAGGACCACACCCTTGATGACAGAAGATCTAAAGACTGTTTCTCTTTAGGGGTAACGTACGAATGAGCGAAAAAAGTCAATATTATGTTGGAGTTGATCTGTCATTTTCCAGGCATCAGGATTTTCAGCTATGAGTTTTCTCCAAGTTAAATTTAGCAGGTAAAGTGTAAAAGACAAGTTTTCATACTGTGTCCGTGTAAAACTCTGCCACATGTCAACAGCACAGGCTCATATCAGATGGCAGCACACAAAAGACCAAAAGTAAGCTGGAATATATGCCAATGGAAAAAATGCATCAATTATTTGGCATCTAGGATACACCGATGTTTCGTTTGATACCAACAGCGTTTATTTCTGATATTGGTGATAATTATTGATGACAACTGATACTCAAAGTCTGAAATTAAAGTCATTAAATTTACATCTGTAAAGTAGGGCTGCACAACATATTGTTTCAGCATCAACATCGCAATGCCTGCATCTGCAATAGTCACATCCCAGAACATACAAGAAACACTAATTTGGACCTCTTTCCCTCTTAAACAGAGCTTTTATAAGCCATCCGATGAAGTCACCTAGTATCTCACGTCGCAGAAAAACAAAACATTGCAATGTTAGTTCCTCCCAATATCATGTAGGCCTACGCAAAAGTCACATTGCAGAACGTGCCAAGTAGAAAGGCAAATATATATCAGTCTACAACATATAAGCTAACCATTTTTCCCAATTTGCCATTCCAGAGCTGTATGAGAAACTCAAAGCAGGTTAATACAACTTTTTATTTTCCCTACTAAGATTAAGTGCACAATGAAATAAATATTTTAAGTATAATAAACTCTTTTCAAATAGACATATTCAAGTCATTTGGTAAAATCATCCTTTATTTTCCATACCGCAATACACATCATGCAGCCCTACCATGTGTATATCTATCACCAAAGTTCTGATATGATCTACTTCCAGTATTAACCTAATCATACTATACACATAATCCACTATGACCAATAGGGCTGTGACGGTTGTCATAACCACCACGTCACACACTATGAAAATTATCAAGTACAATCTCGCCAAGTGAGATGTCTTCAAGTTCATGTGAATGCAAACAGACAGCAGTCTCAGAGTTAATGCGCTATTTGCAAAGGGAGACAACTGATGACACACTGGCTTGGGGGCGAAACATGAGGCAAGATATTCTTAACATAAAAAAACCCAATACGGTTCCTCACTTTCCTTGTCTTGTTTCACGAAATGAAGTGCTACAATAAACGCTCGAGCACCCACATTTGCTTCACATTTTGCATCTAAAACCACACGTAAAACGTGACCGTGCCGCTTTCATCCTCTTCAAAGCGTTTGGGCGCTCCAGAGCATCTGATGAGCACCCACCAGAGGAAAAAGAAATCGGCACCTATGAACACGTCTGATACATGTACGCATTATATATAAGCCTATATGCATAAATACTAGGGCTGTCACTTTTGAGAAAAATCAAATTCGAACGGATTTCGAATATCATGCAATGTATCTGAATATATTCGAATATCTAGGCTCCGCCCCCCCCCACGCGCATCAAAAACCCACCGTAATGGAGATTCAATCACAAAATTATTAACAGTGACAGTCATAAACAGGGTTGTCTGGATTACTTTTTTACTTAATGTTTGAAACAGCAGGTTATCAACTTATGAATAACAAACTTATATATATATATTAGGGGTGTAACGGTACGTGTATTCGAACCGGACCGTTTCGGTTCAGGGCTTTCGGCACGGTGCACGCGTGCACCGAAAGGCCGAATGCATTTTGTGTGCGCCTGTGCGGAACATAATACGTGCGTTTCCGCACGAACATATTAAGTGGCGGAAGTCTCCGCGTTCAGCGCAAGTCTTCTGTCAAACATATAACATAATTCGGCCCGCAGAAAGATTTTTATTTACTTAGTTGTATATCCGTTTGATTATTGGTGTAAACGTTTGACGACACAAGCAAAGATTAGGATAAACGTGCAAAAGATCAAAGATGGCTATGTATGCAGCTCACTAATCTCAAAATGAGTGTATAAAAAGTATATCATCATGTTGCTTGCTATGCAGTTACACATAGAGCAGTAATATTATTTTTTATACAGAGATGGTACATAGCCAATTCAATACTGTGAGTTAAACAATCCAAAATAAATCAAAACAGAAAATTTTTGGTGGCAAAAATGTAGGCTAATAGTTCATTAATGTATTCAGGAATTGAATTTGTTAGTTCAAGGTTTTAGTAGAAAAAGTTTAAGAGAAGGTTAAGAAAAGAGTTACCTTCTGTTATAAAATAATGTAAAAAAGAACTTTGCAGTAGTATTTTATTTATTATTTTTTCATTTTATATATATTTTATGTGTTATATTTTAATAAAAACTGTTTTAAAAAAAAAGTGTAAACAAATTGTAAAAAAAAAGTTTATAGTAATAAACAACCTGCAGTTTAATGTTTGCATTTTTCCCTTACTGTACCGAAAATGAACCGAACCGTGGCTTCAAAACCGGGGTTCGCACCGAACCGTGATTTTTGCGTACCGTTACACCCCTAATATATATATAAAAATGATTCAGAACAGTTACAAACAATAACGTGACAACTTAAATAGCAGCAGGAGTATATAGGCAGACGCAAACGGAATTCGCGCCCGCAGATTTCGGCAGAAAACTCAGCGGAATTCCGCGGATTTAATGCCCGTCATTGACAAGCACACATATCCCGCGCTTGAGCGTGTTTGTGACCAGAACTGTCATTGACAACAAGCACACATACAATGCCTATCTCAGGCGTTTGTGAGCCGTCATTCACAAGTTCATTAACCCTGCGCGTGCTGTTTGCTTGCCCATTTTCAATGATAGAGAGCACAAACCCTTTGATACTTGAGATGAAATTAAACTTACCGCTTTAACCTGATAAGGAACACTGTGCCGTACACGGCACACCCCCTCCCTTGCACGTGAGGCTGCATTACGTCATTGTAACTTTGAAGCATTAAATCTTCAAAATATACGGTCATGCGACACATCGTTGTAAAGCTTAGACTTTCGGGATTCCATTAAGCGCACACAGAAAGCATAATATGATTTTTAGCAGTCATAAAACTGTAATCTAGTTGTTAGTTACCTGAACCGGGCGGCGCCGATTTAGGATATTTACTTACCTTCAAAATCTTTCATTTATCCGCTTCGGTGAAATTGTCCAAAACAAATTGTTCATAAATCCCCAAAAGTCCAAGGAAATGGAATATCCAAGCCTTTTAATCCAAAACGATTTGTTCATCTCACAATCTTGACGTTTCTGACCGAATTACGATATAAATAGTGTATACAATAAGTTCACTAACAGACATTCGTTCGAATCTCACTTTTCATTCATGATTTATAATGAATATATTCGGATGTCATGTTTATTGTGCAACGTCTGAGGAACAAATGCGCCCCCTTGTGGAATTTCAGCCGTTCCATAAGAGGTTAAGCAGATCTCACTTGTCGTCAATGTGACGCGCAACAGTCAGCATATGATCATTTCAAATCCGTTTACAAGACAAATGCTGTTGTTGTTTAATATAAAGTTTACATTGCGTTGTAAAAATGATGAAATTATCTTCATACATGCTAATTTCATAATGTGAACGTATAAACACAAGCTTTTTATTCTGCTATAATATTTAAAGGAACAGTATGTAGGATTGTGGCCAAAACTGGTATTGCAATCACAAAACTTGTGGTTAAAACTGGTACTGCAATCTCACAACTGGTGGCCAATACATAAAATGACAACATAAACATCAGTTGAGGGCTGCAACTCCACTTTTTAAATGACAATATCCTGGCCGGACCACTGTTGTCAGTGAAATAAATATTTGAAATGAAAATGATTTCTTAATGTCTAGTGACATATCAGGGCCATTTTATGATTAATTGATATAAATTTCTTACATACTGTTCCTTTAACACTATAAACAATATGTCATTTTATATACAAACTATAATTCTATCTTGACATGCACATGAGGTTCATTTTGGTCCCATTTGATTCCCTCTCTTGTGCACAGTTGCCGTCGTCGGTCTCACTCTCAGCATTCTTACTGTTACGAGGTGTTACTGTAAAAAATGCGCTACACATGGCATTTAAAAAACCGGATGGTTTAATTATAGTTCGAATACGGATATTTCACGTCATGTTCGAATGCATATTCGAATATCGAATAAAAAGTGACAGCCCTAATAAATACACGCATGCACATACGCAGATACACGCGTGTGCGCCCCCCAACACACACACACACACACACACACACACACACACACACACACACACACACACACACATTCTTCAACCACCGCGGCGAATTGGTGCATTACCTTCACGGTGACAAAACACTGCCACCATCACAACCCTAATGAGTGTCTAATGAAAATACTAGGGCTGTGTATCAACAATTTCCTGATATGATATGTATCCCGATACAAGGCAACGATACGGTGCACGTCACGATACAAGACTATTTTAAATTACATTTTTGTTCAGAATTTAGGAACATTATTATTATTATTATCATCTGTTTATAGTACATTGAATAAGCAGTGTTGTAACAGATGTGTTTTTGCCATTTATTTATTAGCGAACTCATAGAAATACTTAAAATTTCAGAGTTAGTACTTAACTTATGTTTTTTCAAAGCAGTTTTACAAAGATAGTACTTTACCCTAGGCATTAGTCTCTCATTTAATTATTTAATTTTTCTTTGAGGAGAGAGAGAGAGTACACGGCGCGCAAGTTGTGCAGACGCGTGCGCCCGCGAGACGTACAGGGAAAGTGAAAGTATACCCCACTACCTTTCAATCTACGTACTCCGCGAGTCACATGAGTCCCTTCCATATGGATCACAGATCAACAGCAATTCGTCACGCTGCTTTCAAAAGTGCATCAGAATCGAAATGGAAGGTGCTGTATTGATGCGCGCATAGTCAGGCGTTCAAGACGATGTATCGTCGTATCTAAATTTTGAACACAGCACTAGAAAATACAATGCCTCAAATTTAAAAAGGTACTATACTCAAGCCTTACACAAATGTCACAACACATTTCTTGTAAAAACAATCACGAAACACCTAAAAAGGAACACAGAAAACTCATTAAAGAGCAAAAATAAGATGCTATTTCAGACTGTGAGATTATGAGTTTTCATGACAGAGCTGAACACTGCTGTGCTGGGCCAAACAGAGCTGTGATGAGCAGCCCCCGTCGAGAGACCAATCTCTGCTATAAAAATAACCCTGGTATGCACAACTGAATTATTCATTATGTAAAATATTTATCATTTAAAGAGCCACTGTTGCTTTAAATAGCTTTCAATTTCAATCAAACAAATTAAACAGGTGCAGTAAACATGCAAGAAATTAAAGCAGCACAAGAACCAACCGGGATGGACTTGGAAATTCCCAAACGATAATAATGAATTATTCGTTCCTATTCAGTGAATCGAGAAAACTGGGTCAAGATCTGCGGTGTCCCAAACAAAATTGCATTCTAGTAATCTAAAGTATCCAGGACACAAATAACTGGATCTATTAAAACTCATACTTTGTTCCTGTCGTTAAAAACCACAAAAGTAGTTGGTGTACTAAAATGAACGCCCATGCACGGGAAAAACAATCTCTGCCTCATACACAGTAGAAGTGTGCTGCTATTAAAAGCTACAGAGCAATGTTGGAGTTTGGCAGTGGAAGAACACGTGGATTCTATAATGGGATGTGTATTGGACAGTGGCAGCAGTGCACAACACACGGTGGGTGCTGCTGATAAAAATCTGCTTCTCCCGTGACAATGATGGCAGCTATGAAACCATAAAGAAAACTTCAGTAATCAGCAGATACTAGATGGGAACTGGGAGATTTTCATATAATCCCCTGTCTAAAAAAGCTGGAATGACAACTAGAGGCAGAAATCCTCATGGACCTGCCTGTACAATAACATCAATATCCAGGCTGTGATATAATGCTATACTGCCATTAGTGTTGGCCGATATGCCCATTTTTGGGATCGTCCTTTTACCAGCCTGTGATATCGCCGATACGCATGCTATCGGGGGCAGGCAATGGTTTACTCATTTAATTATTTGTTCATTTTTATGTATTTATGACAAGCTACTTGATTGGTGGACAAAAAAGAAGCAACACTATCACGACCACATCCTTCTTAAAACTGATGCCATTAATCCTGCTTTAAATTTCCTGCATGCCAGGGAGCGGAAACAACACACTCATGGGTTTTAAACCCTTGCGTGCATGAAATCCTCTCTAGTACAAGGAAATGGCAGAGCCGCACGTATTACAAGCTAATGTCCGAGGAAGAGTTCGGATCATGCGCGTTTTAAGTTCACCTGCGAGAAGGAGTCCATGAACGTTATAAACTCTCTTGCGCCCACAAACCCTAACATGTGAGGAAGAGCACACTGTGCGCATGTTAATGTGAAACTATGATGATGATTAAAATATAGGGAGACACTGATACCGATATCGGGTATCAGCCTCGATACCACATTTTCTAAAGTACTCGTTAAAAGTCCCCCGATACCAGGGATTGATACCACGGTCTGAGAAATGTCTATGTTTGAGCGACATGTAAGGGGTTAATGCCTCTTGTTGTCCAAAGAGGCAGAGTTTACAACAAACTGGAAAACTAGTCCCTTGTTTTTTTTGTTAAATTATATGACTTAAGCTGTTACCTGTCAATTTAAATCATGTTTTTTATTAAGTACTCCGTATCGGCAAGTACTGAAATGCAAGTACTCGTACTCATACTCGTATTCCAAAAAAGTGGTATCGGTGCATCCCTATTAAAATAACTATCGTCATGAAAGCCCTCTATTGGCCATATGTTTGACGATTGTCGACACATGATTAGGCCTGTCGCGATAAACGATAAATCGATTAATCACACGGTAAATAAAATGAGCTCGATCATTTTTTTAGGCCGCGATAATTCACATTTGCATGCTTGTTTGTTTTCCTTGTCTCTCTCTCTCTCTACCAAAGAGACTGGATGACCGCTCCGTGCAACGAGTGACAAGGAGTGAACCCTCGTCAGTCATTTGTCAGTCGCATGATCTGTGTGGGGAGGGGGGACTCCTGGCGTAGCCTATCACAGTAGGAGTACTGAGGAGGATGAGAGCCGCGTGAGAAGTGTAGCAGGAGAAAACACTAGTTAAGACGAGAGTTGGAGAAAAAGATGGATTTACTAGAGGCTGTTTACACTTGTCATTAACATGCGTTTTTATCGATCGGATCACAATGTTTTACGTCTTTTCTGACACAAGGTGAACAGTGCTATTTTAGCCTTTCATTGATAAACTAAAGCGGGTGATCTCCGCAGTTTCATTTTGCAAGCGTGTGAAAGTTGCGCGATCTTATTTCATCAATTGCGCTGAAAATTCAGAGAAAGCTCTAACATATAAACGTACAAAACACTGTGCAGCATGTATACTTGCTAAACAAGCAGCGGACTCCGACATAATATTAGTTTGCGTCCATATAAACTCATAATTACTCACGCTGGCGTTCAAATGACAGCGGAGAGACTCGCCCACCGTCTCACGGACCGTCCCCTCACAGTATTCAGCACAGAAGCGGTCGAAAGTGGACAAAAGAGACGGATTTAAATACCAGGTGTAAATGTGATATGTCTCTCTCGTCCACTTGTGATCTGATCAAAAACACATCTTGATACCAAGTGTAAACAGCCAAGTTTCAAAACCAAACGCTACAGCTGCAGTGTGGGAGTACTTTGGATTTAAACCTAATGACCGAGGTGAACCACTAAACCTGAACGAACCACTAAACCTGAACGAGCCGTTATGTCGCATTTGTGGTAATAACGTAGCACTTAAAAGTGGCAACACGACAAACATGCATATGCACCTAAAACGCAATCATCCTGTTATTTTGTTCATTTCTTGTGGATATTTAAAATGTCTTCCAGTTCCAGTATTACTTATTGTTAAGAAATAAAAGTTTATAGATCTTTGAAAAGGTGTATCTGCATTATTATAATGGTCCCGGAGCATCAATGTTATCGCCTATCGCGATAAATTCCGAGGCAATTTATCGCCTAACAAAATTTGTTATCGTGACAGGCCTACACATGATACTATCATCTATCAGCAAAACCCTAACCCCCCCATTCAGACAGCCAGCGACCAGCAGTAGCAGAGCGACGCAATCTCATTCATTTCAATGGAAACCAGGCGAATTCTAGCGGCACAAGCGAAAGTGACCGTTGTCGACCGTATGGGCGTGTCCAGCGACGCGAGAAAGTAAAGAAAAGTTTAACTTTATGCAAATGTCGAGTGAATTTTGGGAGCGACTACCAATAAGAAAGAAGTAGTGGAGTTCACGTCATCCTTCTCTCCTCAGTTACTGGCGTGGATGGTACTCATTTGTTTATAAAAAGCAGATTTAGAAACGCTTCATTGAAAGAGACGAGCGACACACAGCGAAAACGTTGCTGGCTGTCTGAATTAACTTATGCTTTCTAATACAGATGTTTACACTATTTTATACTACATCTTATGCACATGATTCAAAATTATTTGATCTTTGGTGCTAGTAATCCAAACTAATATCTATTCTTTCCTCAAAACCATATGACTTTTTCTGTAGCAAAACAAATGGTGAGCAGAATTTTCACAATGGTCTTTTTTCTATACAACAAAAGCAGATGAGTAGATATTCATAATCTCATGAAGCCAGCGAGTCGTACCCAGATTTAAGCCATTATTCACTATTTTTTTTAGTATTTCACCCAAAGCTTTTGGATTCAACAATGTCATATATGAATTGAACACAAGTTTGAGAGTTTTGAAGAAGCTTTTCCCACAAATTATTAAACACCTTCAGCAGTCCTGAAACATCCTTAGACTGCTTTCAAAGCATTTTTTTGAAACTTGATAGCACTTGTTCGCATTTGCTATCATTGTACCAAAAAGCACCATGATTTTTTTGCTAAACACAAAAGCAGAAATTCATCAGCGTGTGGAATAAAATGAAAGCAAATGACAGAATGCTCATTTTTGGTGAAGTATTTCTGTATAACGCATGCATAATGCAGTGTAAATAGCAGCATCAGACGAGAGCCGAGCGTTCAGATCTGCAGCTCACCCAAAGGCTGTTAAGACAGCAGATGGGCACAGCAGCATGCTGCTATAGAAAAACACTCCCATGTAACCACAAACTGGTTTTATGTGCTGTTGCACCAGGAAGTCACAAGTATTTGGGTTCAAAACAATCTGCGACTCACTTCAGCAACTCGGCAGCAAAGAAAAGAAAAAGGCCTTGAGGGTTTAAGATGACAACCTCACCAAACCTGTCCCAACACAGAGGAGTGAAAACCCCCCACCCCCTTCAGAACAAACCTTCCAGAACAAAACCAGCCCGGCAAAGTCTGATCAAGGGGCTGTTTGTTTACACAATAACGTTTTCAACCAAAACAGGACACTTATTTGTTTTGGCTGTTCATTAAGGCTACAACGGCATTTCCAGATAATAATAACCCAAATTTCAAAGTGTTTTAAAAGTGCACGTTTTTAAAAATGACAGCAGTATCGTTTCCATGTAAACGCTGCAAACTTGCAAATCGGTGGCGTCATGTGTATTGCGCAATCAGGCGACAAGGCATGCTGCACAAGTACTTCACAACCATAACAACAATGGTGTCCGCTACACAAGATGAGTTAGTTTATTACTGCAAAGTTTACACATTTTTTCCACTTGAAAGTCCAGGGTGATTAACATTATAATCCATCTAAACAAAGCTGCTCAATGTTATTGCCATCTTGATTGTTTGTATTTATCTTTATGTGCATAGGTTTGTAGTGTTTCTTTACAAAATAACATCGGCAACTACTGAATTAGCAACGATTTTCATGACACAGATCCATGTAAAAGTGGCTTTTTCTGACTATGCTGTCGTGTTTAAATCAATTTATTTTACTACACCAAAACCCACATGCGCTAGAGACTTGGCATCAACACGACTTTGAATCCAGACTGATTTTGCAATAATTAAATGACCATTAAGTCCAACAAAAGTGCCTACAATCAGACTACACACGGTCTGTATGAAAGAAATGTAAAAAGCTGAGTAGTGGAAATGAGTCGAGTGGTCAAAGTAGGGTGCTTAATGCCTTTGTGCGATGTCCTCGGCACCAGGGCCGCTGAAAACAAAGAAGTGTCAGAGCCCCGCAGTGGACCTCCTCTTTTTAGTCTTTGGTTGGGTATGCTTTTCAGTCACGCACAGGCCTCGGCCCTCCCCCCTTCCTGTCCCCGCATTTCAATGTAAATAGGCCGATTGAATGGCTGCAGCTGCCCTATTAAAAGGACAGTGCTGCTTAAGGGCCCAGTCATTGAGATTCAGCCAGGCCATGCGTACCCACCCCCACACATCACAAGAGCCGAGCGGACCCGCAGGAAGTGCTCTTCAATTTGCAAAATGGCCCCATATAAACTTGCGCAAATGTGACGAACAAGATACACTGTTCTGTGAAACACAGGAAATGATGCGACAGAATTTGGTGACCGACCCTTACTCTCTCTGATTTTACATGCACCATTTTTGTTTTGTGATGCGTGTACTTAGCGAAGCCGCGAATTATTTCACAATAGCAGCCTAAAATTATCTGTTAATCCTAAAAAAGCCCTTTAAAAACTAAAACTAGCACAATGACCCAAGGACACATGGGAGGTGGTTGTTTCCTGCAATACATAAAAATAAGTATACCACCAGCACATGCAAAGAATTAAATAAAGTAGTTTAGATCTTACATCTCTGGGGCAGAAAATAAATCACTGTAAGAGAGGAGCACGCTAACAACAGCCTGTGCAGCTCATATGGATAATGCATTACTCAGCCTTCAGCACAACCAATCAAAACAACTGCTGTCTCCTGTCGCCCCAACCCCCCTTTCCAACCGCACTTAACCCTGATCACATGAATAAAGCTTCGGCACACCCCCATTCCTTATTTACAGCTGCAATTCACTTTATCAACAGGGTAAAAGCTGAAACCATTAGGGATTAAGATAAAAATGTCTTTCTTGTGATATAATCTAACAAAAAAGAACACCACATTAAGAAACTTTTAAAGATACACGGCTCAAACACATGGTAATATCAAAATAATTATTGCAAATGACATGTAAACATTATATTTTGTTGTTCTACAAAGCCTTGAAGAGATATACAAATATAGCAGAAGCAGCACGTACTATCACACCTATACATAGGTTTAAAAGATAAGCCTCTATTCAGAAGAGCTGATACTAAGAGATCAAAAGAAACCACTGAGCGATAATATAGAGAGAGAAGAAATGCGGCAAAGGAGAGAGCAGGGGGAGAGCGAAGCATCTCCTTTGATGTATGAGAGTTGGAAAGAAATGTTATCAAACGCACTGCGGTGGAAGCTCAACCTGTGGCCGAGAGAAACCTTCAAAGCCCAAATCAAGTGCCCTGTCCCATGAGATGGGTAATGCGGATGACATTAACCCCATTCACACAGCAATTTGGTCTCAGAAAATTTCTATAAAATTGGCAGAGAGGCTTCTATGTGAACACAAAAAGTCCTGTAAATGGTCTGGGATCGCTCCCGTAAAGGGGACCTAGTAGCATTGCCGTATCATCTACGGAAAGAGTTTTGTGTGTACAAAGACAGAAACAATGCTGTAAAGCCCGGAATACACTGCAGGATTTTTGCACACTCGTGCGACATGGATCGTTTAAACTTGGGTACGACAAGCATGTAGACTAGGGCTGCACGATAAATCGCATGCAATATCACGCGCATCTCGTCAGTAATGCCGGTTTCCTTGATTAGTATTAAATCGCCAACAGCTGCTTTCAGATGGCGCGGCATTAACTGCACAGAGCCGTAGTTCCCTGACAAGATGGGCCATATCGCATACGTCCGCGATACGCCCGCGATAATTAATTGCCAGTGAACTACGGCTCTTTGTAGTTAATGCCGCGCCATCTGAAAGCAGCTGTTGGCGATATAGTACTAATCAAGGAACCGCCATTACTGACGAGATGCGTGTGACAATCACATGCGATTTATCGTGCAGCCCTAATGTAGACTGTACGATGATGACACGGAGGTTTCGGCGGCTGCGTCACACGTTAGCGCAACATCACCAGCATGCGCTAGTAAACAAATACAGGTACGCATGTCGTAGCAGCAAACACACTGTGCGTTGATCATGCCGAATTTCTGACACTGTCAGAAAACTATTGTAGGCTATCTTTGGACACAAGACCAGGAAAACGACTATCTTTGAATGTCTCGCTGTACAACATAGGACCACCGATAAAGAGCCACAATCACAGAAATCGTGACGATTTTTCCCGATGACAACCTTTCGTCGGGGACCGTCAAAAATCGTGCAATGTATCCCAGGCTTAAGAGGCATGCACTAGTGAGGGCCGCAACAAAAAGTTATGGTTTAGCTCTTTAAAATTAGAGATTTACATGCAGATTAACATTCACGTTGAGAAATGTTGGCAAACTGGAATGAACCAAAAATCAAAGAGCTCATCACTATCCAGGCTGAATCGGGGACCATTCACCAGTATGACAAAACAGTGCATCACACGCTTGTTTATGATCTTCTTGTCATAAATAAAAATGCATGTGGTTTCACGAAAGAGAAATCATGGATAAGCAAACTTCAGACGCTGTGGAAAAAATACCAAGTGCAGTATATTAAATACGTCATGTGTCCTTATGGGATGTTTACAGCATGTGTGTGAATGCACCCACAGATTCCAAAAAACAAACCCCAGACGCATTTTCTGTGTATTTTAGGTAATCTCTTTGTGAACATGGCTATTCAGTGTCACGTGCACTTGTATGCATGTTGCCAAAGTGATATTAAGTCTCACAGGGGTGTAGATGGCATTTGGCTGTCCGTGGCATACGCAGGGGCCTATAAAACATTTACAGAGCAGTAGAGAAGAGAAACAAGAGAAAGAAGAGCAAGCTTTCCTGTTTACAGACTCATGCTATGCAATGAGAAAGGGGAAGGCCAAAGGAAACCAGAACACAATAAGTCATGTGAATAAATGACTCAAACTATTACAGTCTGCCAACGGCATCTCCAACACTGGGAAATAAGATTACCTCAACACTCATTCTGATCTGAGAGGTTGTCGAGAAATGTCAACACTTCAGGTAAGAGCTCACTGATAGGTGTTTAGTATAGCATATGTAGGACGCATGTCATATTATTAGGCCCTCAATAAGTGCAAATTGATGTGCCTCCAAGAAGAAAATCTCTCTTTCCTTCATCCTTTGATCAATTCATTTCAATAACTGAATAAACCATTTCCATGCATGCCAAGTACTAGAGTCAGTAGTTTAAAACAAGTGAAATGAAATATAGTTGCAAGCAGCTCAATGGGGTATAGCTCAATTTAAGACTTCAACATTCCTTGATGGTTCCAGGTTGTCCATGGGAACCCTGACATTTCCCATGTATCAGCACAACATCACAGACTCACTGACTAGTAACAACAAGCCGATATTATAGCACACAACTCAAAAAACAGCTGTCTCCGCTCTCTCTTTTACCTCAACCACCCACAAACCAATTTGAATGATGGCATACATTTACAAAAGACTTGCATTCAGGTACATTTAGTTTAATGAAAGATGAGTTTAGAATCATATTGTCCTTTTGCATTTCATTTGGCTAACAATAAGGCTAAAATCATTTCGCTAACAAGAAACAAAATCAGGACGTGGCTCGGTCAAAATTAGGCCTGCTCGATTAATGGGAAAAAAATCATAATCCAGATTATTTAACATGATTACATAATGACTGTAATAACATGCATTTATACTTTAAAGATGAGGGATAGTTTTGCTTCAGCTCACTTAAAATGCATATACCTTTACAAACATAAACAGGATTACTACCTAGTAATCTGACTTCGGACAAATGCGAGAGTGCAGCAGCTCTCTACATGTGCGAGAGAGAGGAGCCACGAACCAGCTGATTATATTTTAAACAAGAGGGATAGTTTGCCTCAACAATCGTTTGAAACGTATAAAACGTAACAAATACATAAGGATTACTACTTTTCATTCAGACAGATGCGAGAGCATGTCCATATGCATGTGCGAGAGAGAGGCGCAACAGTGTAGATGCTTATGACGCGCTGGATTTATAACACAAAACGAAATGTGCCACACTAATCGAATGACCTCGATTATCTTTTTTTTTTTCAATCAAAATGTGCAAAAATAAAAAAACTATTAATTGCACAGACCTTGCATATTCCTAATGGTGACCAAGCAAAACATGGTTTCGCATCCAACCCACAAAAACACTTTCACACCAAATATGCTGACATTTAGAAAAGCGCCAAAATACCTCCAGGCTTTCCGCACTTATTGAAGAATTTGTAATTTGCAACCACAAGACCCTGAAAAACAGTCTATGGGTTGGACAGGGTCATTTACTAAGCCAAAAAGACAAATAAAATGATTCAACGTGACTCCTACAGCGACAGAGTAAAAAACAACTCAAGAAAGCCCTAATGCTTAATAAAAACTCCCTGACCCCTCTCAACTTCAACAAAAGTCCATTTCCCTTTAGGGGAGACAGAATACAATGGCGGGGGCTCTTAAAACACAACAAGAATCAAGGTAGCGAAACAGGCCTGACAAGCCACAGATACAACCGCCTAAAATAACGCTTCAATTAAGCCCTGTATCTCTGGAAGCATCTTAAACCAGGGTCAGGGTACACCGTCTACAAATAGCCATAAATCAGCCATGTATGGGGAGAAATGGAAAGGGTATTTTGCAATGTTTCTGCTCAAGGCTTGACTTGACGAGAAATAAACACAAAATTGAGTAATGGAGGGATATAAAGTGCTAGGAGAGTATAAGAAGTGAGGGAGAGAGAGAGAGACTGCTAACGCCCCAACACAGCCGCAGTGATGTTTCACTGCACCAACAGCATAACTAAACTCTATAAGCACTGTTTAAACCATCACAAACTTACATCCTCTTTTATATCATCCTATTATGAAGTCCTGCTCCAATGTAGCTCGTTATCGAAGTAAACAATCACATTTCTCATGAACCACAAAATATATAAACAAGCACGTAGACATTCGCACGTGCCCACTTCCACATGCAGGCTGCACAAAATGTGTTTTTCACAAAGTTTCAACACTAAGCAACCACATAATTAAAGCCATTAACGTTGAAAATACACTTTCTGGTGTAAAATTGTGTAATTGTAGCTGTTAATCAGGTTTTGCAGCTATTCTGGTTTTTATCTGATCAGATTCTGGTGTTTAACATTTGACTATTTAAAGTCAATCAGAGCTGTATAGATACATTTCACCACACTGTGTCTAATCCTAGAAACACGTCCAGTCCACGTATTCTCATAATATTTAGGATTTAAACTGTAATGGAAGTTAATATTAATCTAAATTTTAACGTTAGAGCGATGCCCCTTAGCAAACTCCTATTTTATATCTTATTGTTATTTACTGTTTATTAACACATAAATCAACCGTACGGTAGAAAAACGACCCCAATAGTACATTAAACAAACCACATGTCCTTGAAAAATATATGTATACTAAGTTGCCCATCCCAACGGCTGATTTCTGCAGGGCACTTGAGCCCATAGATATGTATATAAAGGCTAGATGGCTCGTCCGCGCTGATGGCCAATTGAGTGGAACGTCCGCATTTTGGCGGCCATCTTAGGACAGGGCGCTCGCTCACTCGTAGCATTGAGTTTTAATGATGCAGGTACTTTTAAATGACCATAACTTGCTTAATTTTTTACCGATTTTCAAACGGATTGGTTTGTTATAAACGTCAAAGATGTACCTATGACACTGAATACGTATACTAAAAATAAATAAAAAATTCATGAAACATGTTAAAGCATCCAGAATTATAGCCACGTTAATAACGTTTGTAAAAAACCAAACCGTTTGTAAATCCGTCAAGAATTCAGCAAGTTACGAGCATTTTAGTTGGCGTATGTCACTCACCTTTCGTCCACAGCAGCAGGGAGCAGCACTATGGCAGCACTGACCTAAGATGGCCGCCAAGTGACGACACAGCAAATTCCGCCTTGAGCCATCTAGCCTTTATATACATATCTATGCTTGAGCCCGTCTGGCCATATCCGATTCCCAAAGAGAAAACGACAACATGACGAAGATTATATCCATTTCTCACAACCTAAACGGTTGCTTTTAACATAAACCATTAGTGTGGAGCTTCACAACAGCTAATGATGTATAAAACTGATCAATCTGGCAGAACTAATTGAGATTTTTAGCAATACGTAAACATTTCCTCGACTTCTGGGTGGGGGATGGAAAATAAACTCCAGTTAGCAGCGGGCTAAAGCCGTTAGCGGGCTAATCGTAAAAGTCGACGATTTTCCTACAAAACAGAAACGGTATCACAGCATAAACAGCAATTAAACACACGTACCTTTTCCAAAATGTGAACTACATCTACAAAATTATACTTGGTATTCCCTCCCGATGCTTGTTTTTCCCATTTGAGGCCTTCTGCTTCAGCAAGCTCCGATGCAGGAACATCCGAGGCGCGCGACGCTCATCTCAGTTCGCGCTCGCGCTGCCCTCGAGCCAGCGTGCTAAGCTAATCGCTGAATACCTCCTCCAAATACGCGCTGGTTAAAATCTCTCAGGGATCCGATAGACTAGTTAAAGCAAGGGCAATAAACTCTCCACTCGTTCCTTAGAAAGTCAGCTGGCCCCAGTAACGTTAAATTTGCCGTTTCGGCTTGGTTTGATGTGTAAAAATAAAATTCCGCTTCAAGTTAATCCTCTACGTCCGACTCCTTCCGAACCGTTTCGATCGGCCTTTGACTCGCGCTGACGCGAAAAACTGATACACGGACTGTGATAGGCTGACGCGTATGGGCGGTCACTGTTTGTCACCCATTGCAACGGCGAAACCGGCGCCATTGTGGCTCAAGCGAGAGAAGCTTCCATGTTGTTTTCTTCGGCGACTTCGAGCCAAAATGGCTGAGAGACCGTGGCATGTTTTTGCGAGCTCCATTTGCGTGAGAGGAAAATGGAGAACCCAGTAGGATAATTCCAGAAAGTAGGCTGAGCAGGGTTTGCAAGATTTTAAGTGAACAGAGAAGACAACGGCGATATTTTTTTACATGGACAAGCACAGATAGTTCCTACTTGTTCAGTTAGAAATTTCAACCGAATGTTGATTGCTATTTAAAAAAAAATATTAATAAGAATTACAAACTGTTCGCTAAGAACCGCACGAAAACAAGTCGATGCTTTATCGATGCTTAACGCTGTGTGCTTTTGTTAAATGAATGTATTATATGTAATATTTTGATGTTTTATCTTACTTATTTTGCTTTGACGTCATAATTCATGTCTGACACCGATTTCTTGCATGAGAATAACGCAATGGCACCCTCTGTTGTAAAGAACCTACTACGGCTTTTGAAGATTGTAAACAATACTATTTATATAGTAAACAGTATTGTCATTTTGCTAATGCAAACCCAGAGAAGAAGATAGTTAGTACGAGAACAGAAAATATATATACTAAAAAAAGTAGTATATTAATAACTGTGCTTTCTGCCATAAAGACATTGCATGCACCTTTTATAAAAATACATGGATAAAGGTCCAGGTTTGATCCTAGACAACACGCATACCGATAAACTGTATTGACTGCACTGTAAGTCACTTTAGATAAAAGCATAAATGTAAGTTAAGTGCCAGAAATGTAAGTGCCAAATGCATACATCTGTGTTGAATGTACGACACCATATACCTTTTATTTTTTTAAAGATTTGCTGGATTATTTCCATTCCATACATGTTATAAATGTGAGATAATTACAAATAAAATATATTTTAAAGACAAACATGGGTTTCACTTTATAAAAACAATCATTAAGCTCGTCTTCTGACGACAATTCCGGTGCATTCTGGGTATTTACAAGGAACGAAAGTTTAAGTTCACTTGATTTAAACGCGATGATTTAAAAAATTTGACTGTGATAGAAATGCAGACACCATGAAAACTGCAATCCCTATGTCAAGGATACTTCCTTGGCAGGACTAGTCCTTAAAAGTCACTTCCTTCAGAGGCTTGACGAGGCTCCTTTTAAGCATTCGGAGAACACGTTAAATGGAACAGGCTAGCAAGTGCACGTCATTACGTCATTGCGTGATTGAAAGGTGTGCTTTCGGTGCTGCGCGCATAGGATTGTGGGTGATTTCAGCGCGTGAAGAGCGCGAAGGATACAAATTTGCATCCTTTCCTGTATATGGGATATTTCTCAAACGAAGGACTCAGTCCTTGGCTGAAATTTCGAGGATCCTCGACATTGGAACAGTCCTTCGACGGACGTCGATGACGTAGCATCCTCGAAATTCTAGCTTCCGAGGATCCTTCCTTGACATTAGGGACTTTAAGCAACAGCTGGGAATGGAACGGCTACGGCGACCGGAAGTATGCTGTCAGACCGCCGTAGCCAAGAACGTAAAAATCACTAAGCAACCGTAAACAGGACAGCGCAACGCGGTATTAATTCATTTATTAAGATACAAAAATATGTCATTTAAAAAAACAAGAGAAGGATTGCTTTTGGCATTAAATGACAATCTTCTGTCAGAAGAAGAGTTTTTACTATTGTATGATGTAAATAAATCTTAAAACCTAGATTTAAGCAATACTGAAAATGTTGAATACTTAAAAATCTTTAAAATTTGCTTAAATTTCAAACATTTGAACACATATTATATAAAAGACTTTTGGTACAATCATAAACTGATGCAATTACAATGTCATATGCCATAAAACATAACATTTATTTACATATTCTCTCACGTTGTAGCGACTACGGCAAATCAGCTGTTCTCCCGTAGTAGACCGTTACAGTAGAACGTCGCAAAGTAGCAGTTAAATTCGCGCATGCGCAAACCAACGTCAGAATGCCGTTGCCGTTCCACCAGAGGCTGTTGCTTAAAGTCCCTATTGAGAAACGGCTACGGACAGCCTTCCAGATCCTCATACCGCGTCTCGTCGCGCTGCACTACATTTCCCGTCGGCCCGTTCGTCTTTTCCTGTCTCACATGATTGGCTGATTCTAAAAGTTGAAAGTTCACCAGAAACGTTTCTCAAGCCTGGACAGTAAACACTTCACGTCTTCGGTAGTCAAAGCTGCTTAAAAATTATATATATATTACATTATTTAAAATAGGCGGAAGGTGAATTATTTCCTCAACATATTTAAAATCTCTCGAGCGGAAGACGAGCTTGTTATTTCATAGCATATATCTTGAGCTGTGTTGGCAATGACAGCTATGTAATAGCAACTTTTCAAAGAGGTCACATAAAGACTGGCGATTATTCTAGCATAGTATGCACGTGATTAAAACGACGCGATAAATTATGGCAGCGCTGCTTTTGCATCATGCTAGCAAATGTTACAGTAAACGCGTTTGGTCGCTGTCGTCTCGTTTCCACTGCATTCAAAGCAAGAAGATCGAGATCAACGTGACTCCAAACAGAAGAGGTCTAAAATCAGGACACATTCAGGTGTGCTACCAACTTTACATTAATATGTGCTCATCATGTATTAAGTTTAGACAAATGAGTTTTGCTTATGGTTGACTGATGATGTCATTTTGTTATAGTATGACGTCAACTGTAGGGCAGTTTATATACCAATTAGGGTTTGCAGTAGGTATGCAGATGTTTGTCTATTTTAAGATTATATAGATGAGTAAAATAAGTGTTCATGTGTTTATGCAACCTGACCAATATATCATCTCTTGACTATACATGACCTCAGTGTAACTCAGCTGATTAAATTGTTTGACAGGACGGTGCACCTCTGATCCCAAGGCTGGTTGGACTTAATTTCAAATGTGGACAAACTTTCGTCACACAGCCTGCGAGGTTGTGGAAACTTTTAGGTAAGTGGTTTAGCAGTGTTTGGTCATTTATATTTTAAAATGAAGCTTAAAAATGTCACATGTCAATGCTAGTTCAAATGTAGGTCGTGTCATCCTTGCACACAGTGTACTACAAATGTGTTTTCACATCTGTCAGGTGCGATACAGTATTTCAGCACATCCAACAGAAGACATGAAAAGAACGAAGGAGGAAAAGGCAAACCCCCTGAGGAAGACGAAGGTATTTTGTGTATTCTTATGACACGAAGCAGACTGATCTTATATCAACTTGAAACACATTTTTTTATGATAAAGATGGGAAAATTATACTGGCTAATTGGAAATAAATAAAAAAGTAGACATAAAAGGATTTTATTATTATTTGTTTATGTTCATATAAGCTATATTTTTTTCAGAAGAGAAGAAGAGACGTGAACAGGAGGATCAGATGTACAGGGAGAGACTGCGCACGCTGTTTATAATAGCGGTCATCATGAGCTTGCTTAACTCTATCAACACCAGTGGTGGGAACATATCCTGGAATGATTTCGTGAATGAAATGCTGGCCAAAGGCGAGGTGTCGCGAGTACAGGTGGTGCCAGAAAGTGACATTGTTGAGATCTACTTGCACCCAGGAGCGGTCATCTTTGGCAGACCAGTACGTCATCTCATTTAGAAGTACTGTTAAGCCGTATTTAGTCAAATTTGTATGGCACTCATATTTTATTGTCCTCTGTAGAGACTTGCCCTGATGTACCGAATGCAGGTGGCCAATATTGACAAATTTGAGGAGAAGCTTCGAGCAGCAGAAGAAGAACTGAATATAGATACCAAAGACAGAATACCAGTCACCTATAAGCGCACAGGCTTCTTTGGAAAGTGAGTTTTTTTACTTATTTAAACAAATTCATAAGTACCATACATATATGTTAACACCAATGCATATTTTAGCAATAGTATTATTGGTGAATTTGTTTTTTAAATGTGATTATATTGACTTTTGTTAAAAAGATACAATATACTAGGTTATTATGTAATTTATTTATATACCAGTGCCTTGTATGCGCTTGGCATGGCTGCCATTGGTGTCGCAATCCTATGGTACATCTTTCGACTGGCGGGAATGGGCGGCAGAGATGGCGGCTTTAGTGCATTCGTAAGTGGAGAAACCTTTGAGATTTCCACTACAGTAGTTTCCTTATATTTGTTTTCTGATGCCAATCTATCTGCCTGTTTCATCAGAATCAATTGAAAATGGCTAAATTCACTATCGTCGATGGAAAGTCTGGAAAAGGAGTGAGCTTCAAAGATGTGGCCGGAATGCACGAGGCCAAGATGGAAGTCAAGGAGTTTGTTGACTATTTGAAGGTATGGGTACTTTAAAAGCAGTCTGATTACTGCAATTGTAGCTATTTAATTTATTTTCTTTTTAAAGAATCCAGACCGATACCTTCATCTCGGGGCCAAGGTACCCAAAGGCTCTCTGCTCCTGGGGCCACCCGGCTGTGGAAAGACTTTGCTGGCCAAAGCGGTGGCAACCGAGGCTCAGGTGCCATTTCTTGCTATGGCAGGTTCAGAGTTTGTTGAGGTGATCGGAGGTAAATATGATTTTATTATTTTGATTACATCATGAATATTCGCGTTGTACCCTGATATGCATTTGCCCACTCAGGTCTTGGTGCCGCAAGGGTGAGAAGTCTTTTTAAAGAAGCCCGTGCCCGAGCGCCGTGCATCGTCTACATCGATGAGATCGATGCCGTGGGAAAGAAACGGTCCACTAACATGTCTGGCTTCTCCAACACGGAGGAAGAGCAGACCCTTAACCAGTTACTAGTAGAGATGGATGGTGAGAATCTTAACTAGTCTTGATAAAAACATGAACTGCAGACTTGAGATCTCATTTCTTTCCGTTTTCCAGGAATGGGCACCACAGATCACGTGATTGTCCTGGCTTCCACCAACCGAGCGGATATTTTGGACAATGCACTTATGAGACCAGGCAGACTTGATAGACACATATTTATAGACCTGCCAACTCTTCAGGTACTGTAGGTGAATAAATAAATAGATGGGGTTTAGGGTACACATCAGTCATGGCAATAGTAACACACGATGATTGTCTTGTAGGAAAGAAAAGAAATCTACGAGCAACATCTGAAGATCTTGAAGCTTACTCAACCAGCGGACTTCTACTCTTTGAGACTGGCTGAGTTGACACCAGGCTTCAGTGGTGAATGATGATTTTGAAGTTTTGATTTTGCATATCGCTGCCATGATGTTGCATTAAATAAGACAGGGGTTGCATGGTATACAGGTTAAAAAAAACTTTAAAATGATCCAAGCCAACACTTATCAAATTTCTGTACCTGATAATGACAATGCAATTGCATTTAGGTTGTTGATGCATTTAATGAATGTTTACAAGTCTGCATTGTTCATATAACAGGGGCTGATATTGCAAACATCTGTAATGAAGCTGCCCTGCATGCAGCCAGAGAGGGATACAAATCAATCGACACCTTTAACTTTGAATATGCAGTGGAGAGAGTCCTCGCTGGTATGCTTCATCAAATACAGCCATTTCAGTCTGAAACAAATGTAATGACTTCTAAACGTTGTGTATGATGTGTTTGTGTGATGTGTAGGGAGTGTAAAGAAGAGTAAAATTTTGTCTAAAGAGGAGCAGAGAGTGGTGGCTTTCCACGAGTCCGGTCATGTTATAGTAGGGTGGTTACTGGAACACACCGAAGCTGTTTTGAAGGTAAGCAGACCTAAACCAAAGTGATCAACTTGTGAAGTTGTGCAGGAATCTAAATCTTCAAACTTTTGCATCCAGGTCTCAATAGCTCCCAGGACGAACGCCGCTCTGGGCTTTGCTCAGATTCTGCCGAAAGATCAATATCTGTTTACCAAAGAGCAGCTTTTTGAGAGGATGTGCATGGCTTTGGGCGGACGAGCCTCAGAGGCCATCACTTTTAATAAGGTCACCACAGGTAGGACGGCTGGACATTAACATCCTAAATCCATAGACTGCTCATAATAACACTTGATCCCCGACGCTTCTCTTAGGTGCACAGGATGACCTGCGAAAAGTGACACGCGTCGCCTACTCAATGGTGAAGCAGTATGGCATGATAGCAAGTGTGGGTCACGTGTCCTTCCCTGAGTCTGAGGAGAAGGGAGGTATTGGACGTCGACCTTTCAGCCAAGGCCTCCAACAGCAGATGGACCACGTAAGTTTTAAAATGTCTATCATGTGTGTAAAATGTTGTGTGTTATCTGCTTTGTAATCACTTGATTTTCTCGTTCTCTCTCTGTCAGGAAGCAAAGATCTTAATAGCGCAGGCCTATAGGCAAACTGAGAAATTACTCTTGGATAACAGAGACAAGCTGATTTTGGTAGGTGCCATCCATCACCCAATCCTGTCAGTATGATCAATATAATCACATCATATAAGAGTAATAATCTGAAGCTCAAGCAGTTATTACATAATTTTCATAATCGCTTTTTTTTACTAAAGGAGTGGTCACACAATATTTATGCATGTGAAATTTTTCCGCCTAACGGGATATGATGCATCATTTTGAATGAATAATAAGGTCAAGATGTCATCTAGTCCAGATTTTCACAACAATTCGAACTAGGGCTGCTCGATTATAGTCACATAGGGATGCATAACGATTAATCGCGATTAATCTATAGCAGAATAAAAGTTTTTGTTTACAATATATATTTGTGTGAACTGTGTATAATAATTATGTATACATGAATATGCACACATGTGTGTATAATTTTAAGAAAAAATATATATTTATATATTAAGTTTTTATATATAATATAAATTATACATAAATATACAAATGTATATACACGTGTAAACATGCATGTGTGTGCATTTATCTATACAAAGTTATTATACACCGTTCACACACACATATATGATATTAACAAAAACCTTTATTCAACTATAGATTAATCGCGATAAATCGTTATGCATGCATTTATTTAACCCTTTTTATTAAGTAAGTGTTGCAATAGTGTACACATGTCAAAGCAGTGGTGCCTTCGAAGTGCCTTACAAACACATAAGTCCAGCAGCACGCAATTTATATTTTAAATCGCACAATAATTGCTTAAAGGGGCAGTGTGTAAATTTTAGCGGCATCCAGTGGTGAGGTTGTGAATTACAACCAACGGCTCAGTCCACTGCTCACCCCTCGCTTTTGAAAAGCATTGAGAAGCTACGGTAGCCGCCACCGGAAAAACATGTAATTGACGAAGACAACTTAGTAAAAAAAAGTTTGTCCGTTAAAGGCTTCTGTAGAAACATGGCGGCACAAAATGGCGACTTCCACATAAGGGTATCCTCTGTGTATGTAGATAAAAACGTCTCATTCTAAGATAATAAAAACATAATGGTTCATTATAAAAAGGTCTTTATACACCCCTGATAATATTGTTTTGTATATTATTTTGCATTTCTGTCAAAATATCCTTCTAAAAATTACACACTGCACCTTTAACCTCGATTAATTGCACAGCCCTACTTCGAACCATACAGCAATAGTTTGTGCTTATCTGAATTTGTATTATTGCAAACATGCAACTGTTCAGCAAAGAGTTCATTTTCTATACGAAAATCAAAAAATTTGATACGGTTGATACGTTAGCATTTTTTTTGTTCTCCTATATTGTACCATTTATGTTTTTTGTGTACTTTAGCTGGCTAATACCCTGCTGGAGAGGGAGGTGGTGAACTATGACGATATTGAAGCTTTGCTCGGACCTCCTCCATTTGGACCCAAGAAGATGATCGCTCCTCAAAGCTGGGTGGAGGCTGAAAGAGATAAGCAAGACACTGGTGAAGATGAGAGACCCCAGAGACCCATGCGTAAGGAGAAAGACGATGAGGATGTCAACCTGAACCCAGTCTGAGGCTTGCAAACACAGTCCCAGTCTTTGATGGTCACACTTGAAAGATCAAAATGAGGGAATATGCTTAAGGTTTGATTTGTAGTTGGCTTTGATTTAAAATAGTAACATATGTACATAGTTTATTTTCCACGCTGTTCATTTTGCCAAATGTGTCCAGGACATAGAAACAAAAAAATGTTTGGCAGCGAGATATAGTTGGTATTTCTGTCTTTTTTGTGCACTTAAACAAGATATTATTATCCAGACTGCTGACTAGGCTGAAATTTTGGTATTGTTAAATCAGGTGTACATTAGAGAAATGTCCATGTCAGTGAACATGAAATAATAAATTATTACATTTGTGATGAATGTTCAAATGTGTTTATTAAGTCCCTCCGGCCTACATGGCTTTACATGTGTTCTCTTCAGAAGGTCACAAGACAATTATATTATGTTTTAACTGCGGATTTGTGATGGCACTGATATATGTTAAGATATGTCAATACAAGTTAGGCAGCTCAAACAAGCAATTTAGTCTGGGACTAGGATAAACCCTGTCCAGAAAACTATCCCTTAAAGTTTAAAAATGTGATAAAAGATGATTGGACTTTACCAGAACAGTCACTGCAAATTTGTTGTGTCCGTTTCACTTTGTATGTTTACTTTGAGCACAGAATGTAATGAACAGGACAGTCATCATCATTTCATTGTTTTATTTTCAACTATAAAGACAACAGCATTTCACAAACATTAAGAAATAAATAAAAACTTTATGTAGTTCAATATTTAGAAACACTAAAAACCAACAAAAAGGAATTATGAAAGAAAATTGTTCCTGTTTTAGTCAGGGGAAAAGCAAAAATATTTACAAATTAAGGCACCATTCACTGGCAAACTTTGTTTCTGTGTATGAAAATGATAAAGGCTCATGAAATATCTGAGATTTTTTATAGTAAAATTGAAAGCAAGCTAAAATTAAATACAATATATTACAGTAAACCAATCCTGTATAAAAAGAACCATAAGAACATCTGATATTAAAATATCTCAAGTTTAAATGGTCATCAGTAATTTAACATTTCAAATTAATAGTTCACCAAAAAATAAAAATTCTGTTTCAACGTCCAATCCCTAAATGATGAGCTGAGCTTACATAGAGTGCCGCATGGATGACAGATTTTTGTTGGCCAACCCAGAAGTTAGCGGGACACTGGTTCCCTCACCAAAAATCCCATTCGTTTTTAAAAATATGTTTCCTGATAAGGAAATACTATGTGGATGAATCGTTGTTGGGAATTGTATACAGGTTGTGTTTTGTTTTTGAGATCTTCATGTGTGATGACATTTACAGTAAACCCATACAGCAAAAGAATACATTTCTCTGGCCAAAAATATATTTTAAATATATACTAAATACATTATATAGAAAGTAGAGCTATATTTTAGAATTTGAAAATATATTTAGTTTTAACCTTTATATATTAACAACAACAATATTTCAAATTGTATTTCAGGGGGAACAAATTTTACAACCCATACGGTAAAAGAGGTATTTTTGTTTAAAATTTTGTATTATAAGTATATTTTTGCAGTTGAAAATATATTTAATTTTAACCTTTTCAAACCTGATATGTTTACAGGTTTGTAACATACAAAGATTATCTTTCGATGCAATGTGAATATAAATGCTTTAAAATATATTTATTTTTAAAATATAATATTTCAAAATGTACAAAAATTGCCAAAAAATATATTGTAGAATACATTTTTGTAAATATATTTCAAAATATATTTCAGCACATATACAGTGGCAAGAAAAATCTGAACCTTTTGGAATTTCATAGTTTTCTGAATAAATTTGTAATAAAATGTCTTTTTTTAGCCGTGTCTTTTTAGACACATTATGTTTGTCAATACCCTTGACTTAGATGAAGATCAGATCACATTTTATGACAAATTTATTCAGAAACTATGAATTCCAAAAGGTCCACATACTTTTTCTTGCCACATTTTGTTTTTGTATATTTTGAAATATATTTAAAATTATATTTGAAAATACATATTTTTTGCTGTATGAAAAGTCCCCGACAAAGTCTGTAGTCCAATGTAGCAACTTGTAAGCAAGGTTTAAAGATATGTTAAAGCTTTAGTAGAGATATTTCCTTGTGTGTTTTATGTCGTAGGATAAAATGTGAAAATATCTTTGGCTTATGTTAACCCCATGACCTTATTTAAGGCATTTAGCCTAAACCCCACTCATAAAACCCATTGACTTTGGGACGATGGAACCGGAAGTGCTAAAATGCTAACTCACCAACAGGTTTTTCCTACAAAAATCATCCCTGCGGCACACTATTGTGTGTTTTTCTGGGAAAGTCCTTCCCTATGCCATCAATCTTAAATCTTATATATATGTGTGTATACAAATAAGACCACACCATGTCAGGTTTGATCTCAATATAAAGCTTTTCCACACACAAAGTTGTTGGACTTTAAAATATCTGTATGGTGTAATTTTTCAGAAGCGCCAAACCTATTGGGTGTTCCATGGGAAAATTAATGATGACAGAATTTTCATTTTTTTGGCCCAACTAATAATCATTTTATAAAAAAACATTTCCTAATCGTCAATACAGCATTTTCTTAGTTTTAAACCCATTTACATGCTCAGCAAGCTAAACTAACCATGACACATGTTTTAGGAACAAGGCGTCTGTCTTTCGCCACGTAAGCGATATGGACTTCCACACAGTTCCTCTCTCCAGTTGGTGCTGCTCAATATGAAAAACACACGGCCCACAGCAAGCACCTGTCACATCAACATGTTAAAATAACTTGCTGATCCATAAAGAAAAGGAAAGAGTGTTTTGTTTCTCTTATGACCTTTAACAAAAACACCATACGCCACCAGCAACTTCTCACATAGATGAAAGGAAATTTAGCAACATCAAGGTTTGGAGAGCCTGGGTCCACAAGAAGATCTGAAATGTGTCGAACGTGTGAATCGTGCCGACCTTTACCGTGGGTCATACATGTTAGCCAGTTTTTTAAAGCGTGGTCCCCAGTCATTGAGATAGTCGTAGTCCTGATCTTCATCCGAACCTGTGGAGGCGATGGAGCTCAGGCTACCTGCTACAGACCCATCACCTTCATAGTCATAGATCAGAGCCGTGTCATACGGCGGGACGTTGGGGTCGGCGTCTGCAGCATCAAGACCCTGTTGAGATAAAGTTACGGTCAAAATGATCCAAATAAAGATTTTCCTGAAAAAGTGAATATTAAGAGATCTCACGTACAACATTAATGAAATCTTCAATGTCCGTCGGCTCTCCAGCGCGTTTGCGAGGATATGTAGGAGAAGGGAGATTATGTGGAGCATCTTTCCTTAGGGGCTGTTTTCCTCTCGGCAGGCTGCGGTTCTGAGGGAAATATGTGGCTGGTGCAGGAATCACGTCACTCGGGTTCCTCAGAAAATCAATGTTGAATGCATTCTAGTGGACAGAAACACCTTCAGGTCAAAATTCAAAACTTTTACTGTACTTAACAGTCATTGTTCCTCATAGGAACACCTCGGTTTACTTAAATTCTAATCTAAACATGACAAAATATATATAATTGGAAATGTCTTTGCATTAACATTTTATGTAATATTCTCGCATAAATCCATGAATTTGCGTTTTATGCTCCTTACACACCAAGGGCCCTATTTTAATGATCTGAAACGCAAGTGCGAAGCGCAATGCGCAAGTGACTTTGTGGGCGGATCTTGGGCGCTGTTGCTATTTTCCCGGCGGGAGAAATAACTCTTGCGCCGGGCGCAAATCAATAAGGGGTTGGTCTGAAGTAGGTTCATTATTCATAGGTGTGGTTTGGGCGTAACGTCAATTAAACCAATCAGATCGCTATCCAACATTCCCTTTAAACGCAAGGGTGCAAGTTCCATGGCGGGTTGCTATTATTATGACGGATTTACCAGGCGCACGCCAGGAGCGGTTCACAGCCGAGGAGACCGACGTTCTTGTAAGAGCAGTCAAAGACAGAGAAGTTGTTTTGTATGGGGATGGGAGAAACCCGCCCAAATCAGCGTCGGTTAATCAGGCGTGAGAGGAAATAGTCACAGTCTCATCAGCTGGCATCCCCATCGTTGCCCCAAGCGCTACAATTATGTCAGGAGACGGGGGAATCCCAAGCTTGCCAGCATAAATCGGGCACGCCGTGTAACGGGAGGTTGATCTGCCTCTACACAGATCTGCGTCCACCCTCACCACTGAAAGGGTTTGGGGGCTTTGAAATCGGACCCAAGAAACGCAAGCAAGATCCAACCCCAAAGTACACTTACAAATCAAGTTCATATACATTAAGGTTTCTTATGAAAACATTTTAATTATTATTTACATAAAATAAATGTAATACAGCCACACAACAAACTTATGAAAATATTTTAATCGTTATTTGCATGAGAATTTTTTAACGCAGCCACACAATAAATAAAAACTATCACCACAATGCTCACCACTATGATTCCCCTTATCTCATGTGTTAATATTTTTTATTGTAACAATTTATGATTTGCAAAAATAACTGTTGCATCTGTGTAGATTAGATAAGCAAAGTGTGTGCGCGTTGTGCACGCTATACATTATGGTCAAGCATGCGCCCTTAAAATAGCATAATGAACAATGCGCAACGCGCCACTGACTTTAGACTAGTTTTTTTTTGGTCACTGGCGCAATTGTTTTTTGAAACTGCAAAATAGCATCAGGTATGGTTTGCGCCGGAACACGCCTCCTTTTTTGCGCTGAACCGCCCAGGGAGCGCAAGTTCATTCCCTAGTTTGCCGACGTGCGTCTGTGGAGGGAAAACCCCGCTGTGCGCCGGTGCAAAATACGAATGATACATGCGTCACTGACAAAGTCAATTGCGCTGGGTGCAAGATAGGGCCCCAAATGTGAAGCATTGCATTCTTCGCTCTAGATTAATCCTGGCATTGAACTTCATGTCGTACAAATTTTTCACTTGAGTTGAATATTTTCAACCTGTGCGAAGATGTATCTTTGTATAGGCAAAACCTGTTGACAAGTTATTTATTTTGTTAAATGTCACTGACCCCATAGAAATACATATTAATTATTATATATTATAATACTAATATTCTATTATAAATTTTCAAATATCTTGACAAACTACATATTATTGGAAAGATCTAAGAAAGCAGTGTTTATATTTAAATGTTTTTTTACTTTTTGCATTAATAGCAATGCAGTGACAGTAATTTATCAATTTGTGACAGGAGTATGCAGCAAACCATTGACACCTAGTGGCCATTGTTGGTAAATCTACTAAAAGTGTCACAAAAGCCTCAGTTTTTGTGATTTTATCCTGGAATTTGGATCACATCTAGTTCAGATTATTTTTGTAGCATATTTGGTGTAAAACATTTTATTTTTATAGATTTTTTATATAAAATATAAACTTCAAATAAACTTAAAATGCTAAAACTATTTTTTATTTTATATTTTCAACTCCAGGCATTTTAGGGAAAACCCTTAAAAGAGACCAAGATTAGACAAAAAATGCCAGAGTTTTACTGATTTAAAGGTGAACATCACCTTTTCACCCCCATACTCAATGTCACCCCTCCCTTTTAAATTGTTAACTAGTACATGGCATGGGGTGAAGATTTAGGAAATAAAATAAAAACTATCAATGCACTGTATGAAAATGAGTGATTGTCACCTCGTCCTCCTCTCCACCTCCCTGCTCATCGTAATGAAAGACGTTGTCTCTGATGTCCTCTTCAGATGTCCCGATCAGCAGTCCTCCTCCTTTCTTCATGTTAGGTCTCATGCAGCCTCTCACAGTCACAGCGAGGACAATCAGCACTACCCACACAATACAATGACATTAAAGCTGTGTATACTTCAGTGAGATACTGGCTGTGTGTTTCCTTCACATATGAATTTAGTGTTTACTTACACAATAAAAGAACCATGCTGCCCACAATAATCATGAGGGCAATAAAGCTTAGGCCCATTCTGGATCCAAACATGGCTGCCGACAAACTCTTGCAGTCTCCGAAACTATCACAGGAACAGACGGTGACATTGACCAAAGCAGATGAGGAAAGTGACGGAGAGCCCGAGTCTGACACGACAACAGGAATAGAAAATTCTCCGCTCTCGATGTCTACAAGTGGCTGGAGAACGGCGTGAGTCTCTGGAAATGTGCAAATGATTAAAATTTTAAAGGTGCCAAAGAATGCATTAAAATAATTGGTTAAATATGTGAAATAACAATTTTAAGTAATTTCAGAAAAGTAGCATAACCCTTTTGGGTACCTGTTGTTTCCAGCAGGTATACAATTAAAATAGCTATAAATGCATGTGGACATGCACATTTATATGTATATCTTATATGTTACCATTTAGAGTTATTATGGTCCAGTTGGCGGCCAGATTTTGGTCATCTATTTTAAATGTAAAGGGGTCAGATTGAGGAGCCATGTCCTGATCGATAGCACTGAGCAGCAGACCCAGTTTATCTCTGTCCTGATCACTGCATACGGTCCCACTCAATGGAATCAGTATGGGTGGATAATCATTGGTTTCCCACAGAGTGACTTCCAATGTGGCTGTCGCAGAAACTCCATCAGCATCTGTGACGAAATCATTATTATATTCAAACTCATCAGACATCAATAATCTGCTGTTCCAGCTGTACTGTAGGTTTCTCAGATCTGAGGTTCTCACCCTGATCTATGACCTTTACGACGGCAGAGTACATGTTGTTCTTGACATGTGGAGAGCGGATATTGAAGTTTCTACTGGTTGAGATCTGTCCAGTCGCGTGGTTGATATAAAGCCAATTCTCAGGATCCTGAATGATTTCATACCTAAGAGAAAATACACAATCCAGAGTAGGTCTCACATAAATAGTGTTATATGAATGCAGAAGCATTTTTTTAACAACAAATTACATTTTAGTTCTGAGTACAAGGTGTTTTAACACCATTCTTATCAAACAACACTTTTTTCATGGTTTAAGGCAGTGGTTGTCAAAGTGAATGTTTGAATGAATGTTTCTAAAAGCCGGACTCACCGTAGCTTGGCGTTATCTGGATCATGTGCAACATCTGAGACCAGTATGGTACCAGGATCGACGGATTCAGGCACAGTCACTTTAATAGGGTTTCTATAGAAGATCGGGGGTTCGTTTTCATTCAGCACACTGACTGTGACTGTGGCACTTTGGACTCTTTCATATGGAGCTTTAAGAGTCACTGCATTTTCAGCTGTGACAGTGAGCTGGTGCTCCGCCTGTGACTCAAAATCCAGTGGCTGAAAGACAATGCAAAGGCTTTATTGCAACACTGAAAGCTCCTGTCTTTAGAGTGGATCACTTGTCCTTGGTTTTAAAATCACAATATGCATCCTTATAACCTTAGTATGCACAATATGTATCCTTTAAACTTGCATATTGTGCATTTATATGTTGCATATTGTGCATTTAAATGTTGCATATTGTGCATTTAAATGTTGCATATTGTGCCTTTAAATGTTGCATATTGTGCCTTTAAATGTTGCATATTGTGCCTTTAAATGTTGCATATTGTGCCTTTAAATGTTGCATATTGTGCCTTTAAATGTTGCATATTGTGCCTTTAAATGTTGCATATTGTGCCTTTAAATGTTGCATATTGTGCCTTTAAATGGTGCATATTGTGCCTTTAAATCTTGCATATTGTGCCTTTAAATCTTACATATTGTGCCTGTAAATCGTGCATATTGTGTCTTTAAATCTTGCATATTGTGCCTATAAATCTTGCATATTGTGTCTTTAAATCTTGCATATTGTGCCTTTAAATCTTACATATTGTGCCTTTAAATTGTGCATATTGTGCATTTAAATGATGCATACTTTGCCTTTAAATCTCGCATATTGTGCCTTTAAATCTTGCATATTGTGCATTTAAATGATGCATACTGTGCCTTTAAATCGCACATATTGTGCCTTTAAATGTTACATACCGTGCCTTTAAATCATACATATTGTGCCTATAAATCTCGCATATTGTGCCTTTAAGTCTTGCATATTGTGCATTTAAATCTTACATATTATTCCTTTAAATCTTGCACATTTTACCTTTAAATCTTGCACATTGTACCTTTAAATCTTGCATATTGTGCCTTTAAATGTTGCATATTGTGCCTATAAATCTTGCATATTGTGCCTATAAATCTTGCATATTGTGCCTTTAAATCTTGCATATTGTTCCTTTAAATCTTACATATTGTGCCTTTAAATTGTGCATATTGTGCATTTAAATGATGCATACTGTGCCTTTAAATCGCACATATTGTGCCTTTAAATGTTACATATCGTGCCTTTAAATCATACATATTGTGCCTATAAATCTTGCATATTGTGCCTTTAAATCTTGCATATTGTGCATTTAATTCTTACATATTGTTCCTTTAAATCTTGCATATTGTGCCTTTAAATCTTGCATATTGTTCCTTTAAATCTTACATATTGTGCCTTTAAATTGTGCATATTGTGCATTTAAATGATGCATACTGTGCCTTTAAATCGCACATATTGTGCCTTTAAATGTTACATATCGTGCCTTTAAATCATACATATTGTGCCTATAAATCTTGCATATTGTGCCTTTAAATCTTGCATATTGTGCATTTAATTCTTACATATTGTTCCTTTAAATCTTGCACATTGTACCTTTAAATCTTGCACATTGTACCTTTAAATCTTGCATATTGTGCCTTTAAATGTTGCATATTGTGCCTATAAATCTTGCATATTGTGCCTATAAATCTTGCATATTGTGCCTTTAAATCTTGCATATTGTGCCTTTAAATCTTACATATTGTGCCTTTAAATTGTGCATATTGTGCATTTAAATGATGCATACTGTGCCTTTAAATCTCGCATATTGTGCCTTTAAATCTTGCATATTGTGCATTTAAATGATGCATACTGTGCCTTTAAATCGCACATATTGTGCCTTTAAATGTTACATATCGTGCCTTTAAATCATACATATTGTGCCTATAAATCGCGCATATTGTGCCTTTAAATCTTGCATATTGTGCATTTAAATCTTACATATTGTTCCTTTAAATCTTGCACATTTTACCTTTAAATCTTGCACATTGTACCTTTAAATCTTGCATATTGTGCCTTTAAATGTTGCATATTGTGCCTATAAATCTTGCATATTGTGCCTATAAATCTTGCATATTGTGCCTTTAAATCTTGCATATTGTGCCTTTAAATCTTACATATTGTGCCTTTAAATTGTGCATATTGTGCATTTAAATGATGCATACTGTGCCTTTAAATCTCGCATATTGTGCCTTTAAATCTTGCATATTGTGCATTTAAATGATGCAAACTGTGCCTTTAAATTGCGCATATTGTGCCTTTAAATGTTACATATCGTGCCTTTAAATCATACATATTGTGCCTATAAATCTTGCATATTGTGCCTTTAAATCTTGCATATTGTGCATTTAAATCTTACATATTGTTCCTCTAAATCTTGCACATTGTACCTTTAAATCTTGCACATTGTACCTTTAAATCTTGCATATTGTGCCTTTAAATGTTGCATATTGTGCCTATAAATCTTGCATATTGTGCCTATAAATCTTGCATATTGTGCCTATAAATCTTGCATATTGTGCCTTTAAATCTTGCATATTGTTCCTTTAAATCTTACATATTGTGCCTTTAAATTGTGCATATTGTGCATTTAAATGATGCATACTGTGCCTTTAAATCGCACATATTGTGCCTTTAAATGGTACATATCGTGCCTTTAAATCATACATATTGTGCCTATAAATCTTGCATATTGTGCCTTTAAATCTTGCATATTGTGCATTTAATTCTTACATATTGTTCCTTTAAATCTTGCACATTGTACCTTTAAATCTTGCACATTGTACCTTTAAATCTTGCATATTGTGCCTATAAATCTTGCATATTGTGCCTATAAATCTTGCATATTGTGCCTTTAAATCTTGCATATTGTGCCTTTAAATCTTACATATTGTGCCTTTAAATTGTGCATATTGTGCATTTAAATGATGCATACTGTGCCTTTAAATCTCGCATATTGTGCCTTTAAATCTTGCATATTGTGCATTTAAATGATGCATACTGTGCCTTTAAATCGCACATATTGTGCCTTTAAATGGTACATATCGTGCCTTTAAATCATACATATTGTGCCTATAAATCTCGCATATTGTGCCTTTAAATCTTGCATATTGTGCATTTAAATCTTACATATTGTTCCTTTAAATCTTGCACATTTTACCTTTAAATCTTGCACATTGTACCTTTAAATCTTGCATATTGTGCCTTTAAATGTTGCATATTGTGCCTATAAATCTTGCATATTGTGCCTATAAATCTTGCATATTGTGCCTTTAAATCTTGCATATTGTGCCTTTAAATCTTACATATTGTGCCTTTAAATTGTGCATATTGTGCATTTAAATGATGCATACTGTGCCTTTAAATCGCACATATTGTGCCTTTAAATGGTACATATCGTGCCTTTAAATCATACATATTGTGCCTATAAATCTTGCATATTGTGCCTTTAAATCTTGCATATTGTGCATTTAATTCTTACATATTGTTCCTTTAAATCTTGCACATTGTACCTTTAAATCTTGCACATTGTACCTTTAAATCTTGCATATTGTGCCTATAAATCTTGCATATTGTGCCTATAAATCTTGCATATTGTGCCTTTAAATCTTGCATATTGTTCCTTTAAATCTTACATACTGTGCCTTTAAATTGTGCATATTGTGCATTTAAATGATGCATACTGTGCCTTTAAATCTCGCATATTGTGCCTTTAAATCTTGCATATTGTGCATTTAAATGATGCATACTGTGCCTTTAAATCGCACATATTGTGCCTTTAAATGGTACATATCGTGCCTTTAAATCATACATATTGTGCCTATAAATCTCGCATATTGTGCCTTTAAATCTTGCATATTGTGCATTTAAATCTTACATATTGTTCCTTTAAATCTTGCACATTTTACCTTTAAATCTTGCACATTGTACCTTTAAATCTTGCATATTGTGCCTTTAAATGTTGCATATTGTGCCTATAAATCTTGCATATTGTGCCTATAAATCTTGCATATTGTGCCTTTAAATCTTGCATATTGTGCCTTTAAATCTTACATATTGTGCCTTTAAATTGTGCATATTGTGCATTTAAATGATGCATACTGTGCCTTTAAAATCTCGCATATTGTGCCTTTAAATCTTGCATATTGTGCATTTAAATGATGCATACTGTGCCTTTAAATGTTACATATCGTGCCTTTAAATCATACATATTGTGCCTATAAATCTGGCATATTGTGCCTTTAAATCTAACATATTGTGCATTTAAATCTTACATATTGTTCTTTTAAATCTTGCATATTGCGCATTTAAATGTTTCAAATTGTGCAGTAACCTCACCTTAACCACAGAAATGATGCCCTGGTTGGTCACCGGGTCTGTACGCACACTGAAGTGTCCTACTGGATCTCCGCTTGTGATTTTGTATTTGATCATCCAGTTTAGTCCACCTCTCTGATCATTATCTGTCGCGTTGATTCTACCCACCTCCGCAATGTGCTTGTTCTCCATCGCATACATTTTATACTGCAGTCACAAAATTGTAAGATGAATTCAAAGAACATCAACGCACATGTTTTTTCAATCGGTCTCGGCCGCTACATACCACGCTAGGCTGGAATTTTGGAGCGTGGTTGTTAATGTCAGAGATGTTAATGATGGCACGGCCCTTGGAGGAAAGACCTATTCCAGACATGTCAGCCACCTGCAGAGTCAACTTAAAAGACTGCACCACCTGAAAACACAGCACACACATCACTTGAGTTCAGAGGGGTCACATCGCGGCACCTTATTGTTCGTCTCGGTTCTGACTGTCAGCATTTTTAGCCTATGCTTTATAAAGAAATAACCCACATCTCGGTCCAGTCCCACGTCGCGTATGGAGATGACTCCAGTTTTGTTGTTGATGCCGAACATGGTCTTGTTGATGCTGTGAGGTGGGACGGTCTCCTGACCAATGATAGAGTAACTCAGAGCTGCGTTATCTGTCATAGGATCATCACCATCTACTGCTGTCACCTGCATCACTGAAGTACCTGTGTGCAGAAGCATGGTGATGTCACTTCCTGTCGTGCATGTTTAAACAAGGAAAGTTCACCGAACAATCTGCTCACCCACCAAAAGATAAGCCGTGCACATTAATAAAAATTACCCAGAAGGCTGTTTTTCATCTGTAGTCCCTGGAGCATTTAAGCAAAGTGACTTAAAATGAAAACTTAATTTTAGCTTAGTTCCTCCTGATTTATAAAACAAAAGTTCATACTTCAATCAAGTCCTACAAGCAATGAAATTCCTTTACGAGCGGATGATTTCCATATTGTCATATCTTACCTGGAACAGAGAATTCTGGGATTGTGCCGAAAAACTCCTTTTGTGTAAATTCAGGCCTGTTGTCATTCTGATCCAGAACATAAATCTCAATGGTGGTCGGACTCTCCAATCTCTCTCCGCTCGGGGAAAGTGCAAAAGCTTTGAGCTGAGGACATTTTATATGCATGTTATTCACATTCATCAAAGATTCATGAAGGGTTATTAAACTGTTGAGCTAAATACGTACAAAAGCTTATACGTACAAAAAGCATGTGTCCAAATGATTTTTGCGCGTTTGTATATGATGAAAACAAAACTCATGTTTACCTTGAAGCTCCTGTGTTTCTCCCTGTCCAGTGGCCTTTTACTTTTAATCCATCCTGTTTTCTCATCGATTTCAAAGAGGCCTTTAGGGTCCTGGTCAACCCCGGGACCCTCCAGCATGTATATCACCTCGCCCGTGAAAATTTTATCAGATTTAATCTGTAAGAGTCAAGGTTGAACGTGTTAAAGGCACATGATTTACAGCCTGATCCTTTCGTGCTTTAACAGATATTTAACACATGTGTGTTTTAACACACACATACATGCAGTGCTGTGTTTTGCACTTTACTGCCTTAATTTGTGCAAACAGGTGATATTTTTATTTCAAAGCTTTGTGACTGTGATCCTTTTAATGCGAGAAAACACACATTTAATACAACAAATAAATATATATTATATAGGCTTAAAATAATGATTGACAGGATCTCCTCCTGAAGTTATGTTTAAAACTTCATTCTCGCTCTTCATTTATGTTATTTATTTGCTATTTAATTTTTTTTCTTCAGTTTTTTTTAAAGTCTGGGTTAGATGCTCCACATGTTCAATAAAGTTAATATGACAACAAAAAATGACCCAAAATCGTTAATTGCCGTATGTCTTTGTCCATGGTTTTTACTGAAACAATTCTGTACAATCGTTTTCCAGAGAGGTTTTGGTATACCTGGACCAGATCTTCAGGAACCTGCCTGCTGTTTTCTAAGACTCGGATAGGTGGTATAATCCAGTCTCTCTTCACTCGGACCTGTGCTCCTGCACTTCTGTGTTGCCATGGATACAGCACTGATGGGTTTAGATCGTTCTGCTTTACCTGCTTGATACTGCTCACCTGAAATAAAAAAACACAGGGATGAGTGATTTAACTTTAGATGTTGTGCAGTAACACACTTACAATCTATACGAACATTGAAACTCTGTTTCTATTTCAATTTTCTTGAAATTAGGCAAACCAAGCATTTATTTTTAACCCACAGGTAAAAAGAGACAAATCCAGCTTTTAAGTTAAAATAACCCAATTTTTTTATATTTGACCCAACAATGGGTTAAAACAACCCAGCATTTTGGTTTAAAACAAATCAGCTTAGTTAAAATCACAACCCAACGGTTTGGGTTAGTCCCTTTTTGACCCAACGCAATGTTGAAAATATCCCAGCATTTTTTAGAGTGTTATTTTTAACAAATCTTCAGAAATGTTGCAAATAAAACAATGTTATTTTTAAGGTAAACTCATTAATTGTGTTGAAACAACCCAGCATAGGTTTATTTAAAGGTGCCACAGTATGTAAAACTGCATTTAACTAGGCATAGGTGAATAATAAGAGCTCTGTACATGGTAATGACATATCGTGAGCCTCAAACATGTTTGTTTCCTAGTTTATTTTTAAACCTTGTGCACACAAAAGACAGAAAACAGTCCAATCTCAACATAACACCAACTGTGATGTCACAGTCAAGATGTACGCCCCCAACATTAAATTACACATTATATTAAGTACAATATTGTTACAAAGTTGTGACTGCTGAGTTAGCGCTACATGCTAATTAATGCTATATTGCTAACATTTAGGCTTAAGTTCTATTATTGAATTTACAGTTACGTTTTGCAGGTCCATACTGAAAAACAAATACACTGTAAAAACGTTTCTGCATAATTTTTGCACTTAACCAATGCATTCTTTGGCACCTTTTATAATCCAACATGTGTTCTGTCCAATATTTACCCAACATTGGGTTAAAAATATCCCAGCAGAATTTAGAGTGTGTACACATAAATGTATACAATTAATAAGTTAAAACCTGTCAAATAAAAATAATGCATTTATCTTAAAAATAACATTGTTTTATTTACAACAATTCTGAAGATTTGTTCAATCAGATGCAAAACTGTATTAAATAGATAGGCTACCCAAAAATAAAAATGTTGTCATAATTTACTCAGCAAACTGATCAGAAGCCACATTGACATCCATGGTAGAAAAAAATTATACTATGGAAGGTAAAGGGGCCTCTGATCGGTTTGGGTACAAACATTCCTTTAAATATCTTCCTTTGTGTTCATCGGGGAAAAAAATTATACAGGTTTGTAACAACATGAGAGTAATTGATGAGAGAATTTTCTTTTTTGGGTGAACTATCCATTTTATATGTGTTGAATAATAATATAAATTACAGTTATTTTCTTCTTTTAACTTGCCATCCACTACAAGCCTCCAGGAGCTTTATCCACGAATACACTAAAATCATGTGAATGTGGTTGGTTGATTGTTTTTCCAGATTTTCTATTAGTGTTTGTCATTGTGTTGTTGGGCTGCAGTGCTGACCTTCAGATCAAAGCTCTGTAGAGATGAAAAACTTCACACCATCCCTAATGTGGAATGAGCTTTAAATGGACGGTGGGCGAAGTCAACCAATCCCACATTTCTCTCTCTCTCTCTCTCTCTCTCTCTCTCACAAACACATTTTTAAAATCTCCCTTTCTTCTACAGAAACAACTGAACATTTATATATTTGAGGTATGATCTCATTGCTTTGATATATTAACTTTAAATGACCACACAAACACACGCAGCTGTTTAGTAGAGAACTGAGCTCCGTTTTCCCCACCCTTGTGAAACTCACACTCCTTTATGTCTCATTCTGCATCTGACTGAGGTCAAAGGTCAACTTCTAAACAGGCTTTAGTGACAATAATCCACACACAGTGACAACATTCTCACACACATCGACACGCTGTGTGTCAACTTCAAACACTTGAGAAAATCACCCAAAGTGAGAAACACCAAGTGTGAACTCTGAAACACATAAGAATTATGTAACTGCAATGTTTTGTTTCTTTTTTTAGATTGTAATATCATGCAAATGGTTTTAAGTAATAAACTGAGTCTAAAATTAACTTTTTGCCACACCTGTACTGCCTACCAGCCTTAGATATTTCTCACTAGCAATTCAGCTTTATTTTGCATTATTTTATCATTTCTTATTTTATTGATATTCTCCAGTGCAAAGATACCGCCTATAAGAGTCTAGTACTATTTCAATGCAATATATTTTTTTTGCTCAAACTATTTTAAACCACTTTAAATGTATTGGTCTTTACTGCATTTGCACTCAGTATTGTCTTTGTCTCAGACTAAGAACGTTTTCATACGAATTTATGCGAATTGGCCACCTTGTAAAATTTGTACAAATTCCTGCATGTGAGTCTGAGTGGGCAATATCACAAGAGAGCTGTATGAGCACAATTGCAAATATTTTGGTTTTGGTTCAGGTACACTTTGGTCTTTGTCTTTCCTTGGTTTAAGTAGACTCTGGTCTTGGTTTAGCTACACTCTGGTCTTGTCTTAGCTTTGGAACACTCTGGTCTTGGTCTGGGTTTAGGTACAGTCTGGTCTTGGTATAGTTAGACTCTGGTCTTTGTTCATCTACACTCTGATCTGGGTTTAGGGACACTCTGGTCTTGATCTGGGTTTAGGTAAACTCTGGTCTTGGTATAGTTAGACTCTGGTCTTTGTTCATCTACACTCTGATCTGGGTTTAGGGACACTCTGGTCTTGGTCTGGGTTTAGGTACAGTCTGGTCTTGGTATAGTTAGACTCTGGTCTTGGTTTAGCTACACTCTGATCTGGGTTTAGGGACACTCTGGTCTTGATCTGGGTTTAGGTAAACTCTGGTCTTGGTATTGTAAGACTCTGGTCTTTGTTCATCTACACTCTGATCTTGGTTTAGGGACACTCTGGTCTTGGTTTAGGTACACACTTTGGTTTTGGTGGATTTAGACTCTGGTCTTGGTTTAGCTACACTCTGATCTGGGTTTAGGGACACTCTGGTCTTGATCTGGGTTTAGGTAAACTCTGGTCTTGGTATAGTTAGACTCTGGTCTTTGTTCATCTACACTCTGATCTGGGTTTAGGGACACTCTGGTCTTGGTCTGGGTTTAGGTACAGTCTGGTCTTGGTATAGTTAGACTCTGGTCTTGGTTTAGCTACACTCTGATCTGGGTTTAGGGACACTCTGGTCTTGATCTGGGTTTAGGTAAACTCTGGTCTTGGTATTGTAAGACTCTGGTCTTTGTTCATCTACACTCTGATCTGGGTTTAGGGACACTCTGGTCTTGGTTTAGGTACACACTTTGGTTTTGGTGGATTTAGACTCTGGTCTTGGTTTAGCTACACTCTGATCTGGGTTTAGGGACACTCTGGTCTTGATCTGGGTTTAGGTAAACTCTGGTCTTGGTATAGTTAGACTCTGGTCTTTGTTCATCTACACTCTGATCTGGGTTTAGGGACACTCTGGTCTTGGTCTGGGTTTAGGTACAGTCTGGTCTTGGTATAGTTAGACTCTGGTCTTGGTTTAGCTACACTCTGATCTGGGTTTAGGGACACTCTGGTCTTGATCTGGGTTTAGGTAAACTCTGGTCTTGGTATTGTAAGACTCTGGTCTTTGTTCATCTACACTCTGATCTTGGTTTAGGGACACTCTGGTCTTGGTTTAGGTACACACTTTGGTTTTGGTGGATTTAGACTCTGGTCTTGGTTTAGCTACACTCTGATCTGGGTTTAGGGACACTCTGGTCTTGATCTGGGTTTAGGTAAACTCTGGTCTTGGTATAGTTAGACTCTGGTCTTTGTTCATCTACACTCTGATCTGGGTTTAGGGACACTCTGGTCTTGGTCTGGGTTTAGGTACAGTCTGGTCTTGGTATAGTTAGACTCTGGTCTTGGTTTAGCTACACTCTGATCTGGGTTTAGGGACACTCTGGTCTTGATCTGGGTTTAGGTAAACTCTGGTCTTGGTATTGTAAGACTCTGGTCTTTGTTCATCTACACTCTGATCTGGGTTTAGGGACACTCTGGTCTTGGTTTAGGTACACACTTTGGTTTTGGTGGATTTAGACTCTGGTCTTGGTTTAGCTACACTCTGATCTGGGTTTAGGGACACTCTGGTCTTGATCTGGGTTTAGGTAAACTCTGGTCTTGGTATAGTAAGACTCTGGTCTTTGTTCATCTACACTCTGATCTGGGTTTAGGGACACTCTGGTCTTGGTCTGGGTTTAGGTACAGTCTGGTCTTGGTATAGTTAGACTCTGGTCTTGGTTTAGCTACACTCTGATCTGGGTTTAGGGACACTCTGGTCTTGATCTGGGTTTAGGTAAACTCTGGTCTTGGTATTGTAAGACTCTGGTCTTTGTTCATCTACACTCTGATCTGGGTTTAGGGACACTCTGGTCTTGGTTTAGGTACACACTTTGGTTTTGGTGGATTTACAAACTTTTTATTTTGTATATAAATGAGATTTGTGAGGTTTCAAAAAAATTACACTATGTATTATTTGCAGATGACACAAATTTATATAGTTCAGGAAATGATTTGAAAACTTTAGCTAATAATATTGAAGATGAAATGGTTAAACTAAAATTGTGGTTTGATGTAAATAAATTATCTTTAAATTTGAATAAGACAAAGTTTATGATATTTAGCAATAGAAGAAAGGAGGAAGTCAGCTTATCTATAAACAATGTAAATATTGAGAAGGTGTCTGAAATTAGATTTTTAGGAGTTACCTTAGATGAGAAATTGACGTGGAAAAGTCATATAATGCATGTAAAAAATAAGATGGCAAAAAGCCTATTTATTTTGAATAAGGTTAAATATAGTTTAACGTATAATACAATGAAAATGTTATATTGTTCAATGATTTTGCCTTATTTAAACTATTGTGTAGAAATATGGGGAAATACATATTATAGTAACACTATGCCTTTATTTATTTTACAGAAAAGAGCTATTCGTATTATTTTCCAAGCAGGATATAGAGATCACACAAATCCACTCTTTATTAGATCAGGTTTATTAAAATTTAAAGACATTGTAGAATTACACATTTTATTAGTGATGTTTAAAGCTAGAAGCAAAGCTCTTCCATATGATTTACAAAAGGTATTTGTTCTCACTTCTGAAGATGGAAATCATAGACGGCCGTATGACTTTAAACATCTAACAGCACGAACAACCCTGAAACAAATGTGTTGGTCTGTTGCTGGAGTAAAAGCGTGGAATTTTCTAAGGAAAGATTTAAAAAGTTGTAAAAATATTTTAGAATTTAAAAGGAGCTACAGAAAGAAACAACTTGAATTATATCAAATTGAAATTTGAATAGGACTGTATGTGATTATTAAAACGTTTAAATAAATATTAGATATGTTGCAGTTTGGGTGATGGTGGAGGGAATAAAGCTGTGACATCTACTATTTAAGTTAATATATTTCTGGTGATATTTATGTCATCTACTATTTATGTTAATAAATTATGGGTGATGGTGGAGGGAACAATGTTAAAGCCATCTACTATTTATGTTTATAAAGGGGGCAGAAAAATATAAGAATATTATTCTTCCATCTGCTCCTTTCTGATCATGGAAATGTAAAGGAAAATTCAAATGAATTGTATGTGCTTTGTATAAATAATGCATTTTCATGAAAAGAATAAAAGAGAAATGAATGAATGAAAACACTCTGATCTGGGTTTAGGGACACTCTGGTCTTGATCTGGGTTTAGGTAAACTCTGGTCTTGGTATAGTTAGACTCTGGTCTTTGTTCATCTACACTCTGATCTGGGTTTAGGGACACTCTGGTCTTGGTCTGGGTTTAGGTACAGTCTGGTCTTGGTATAGTTAGACTCTGGTCTTGGTTTAGCTACACTCTGATCTGGGTTTAGGGACACTCTGGTCTTGATCTGGGTTTAGGTAAACTCTGGTCTTGGTATTGTAAGACTCTGGTCTTTGTTCATCTACACTCTGATCTGGGTTTAGGGACACTCTGGTCTTGGTTTAGGTACACACTTTGGTTTTGGTGGATTTAGACTCTGGTCTTGGTTTAGCTACACTCTGATCTGGGTTTAGGGACACTCTGGTCTTGATCTGGGTTTAGGTAAACTCTGGTCTTGGTATAGTTAGACTCTGGTCTTTGTTCATCTACACTCTGATCTGGGTTTAGGGACACTCTGGTCTTGGTCTGGGTTTAGGTACAGTCTGGTCTTGGTATAGTTAGACTCTGGTCTTGGTTTAGCTACACTCTGATCTGGGTTTAGGGACACTCTGGTCTTGATCTGGGTTTAGGTAAACTCTGGTCTTGGTATTGTAAGACTCTGGTCTTTGTTCATCTACACTCTGATCTGGGTTTAGGGACACTCTGGTCTTGGTTTAGGTACACACTTTGGTTTTGGTGGATTTAGACTCTGGTCTTGGTTTAGCTACACTCTGATCTGGGTTTAGGGACACTCTGGTCTTGATCTGGGTTTAGGTAAACTCTGGTCTTGGTATAGTTAGACTCTGGTCTTTGTTCATCTACACTCTGATCTGGGTTTAGGGACACTCTGGTCTTGGTCTGGGTTTAGGTACAGTCTGGTCTTGGTATAGTTAGACTCTGGTCTTGGTTTAGCTACACTCTGATCTGGGTTTAGGGACACTCTGGTCTTGATCTGGGTTTAGGTAAACTCTGGTCTTGGTATTGTAAGACTCTGGTCTTTGTTCATCTACACTCTGATCTGGGTTTAGGGACACTCTGGTCTTGGTTTAGGTACACACTTTGGTTTTGGTGGATTTAGACTCTGGTCTTGGTTTAGCTACACTCTGATCTGGGTTTAGGGACACTCTGGTCTTGATCTGGGTTTAGGTAAACTCTGGTCTTGGTATAGTTAGACTCTGGTCTTTGTTCATCTACACTCTGATCTGGGTTTAGGGACACTCTGGTCTTGGTCTGGGTTTAGGTACAGTCTGGTCTTGGTATAGTTAGACTCTGGTCTTGGTTTAGCTACACTCTGATCTGGGTTTAGGGACACTCTGGTCTTGATCTGGGTTTAGGTAAACTCTGGTCTTGGTATTGTAAGACTCTGGTCTTTGTTCATCTACACTCTGATCTGGGTTTAGGGACACTCTGGTCTTGGTCTGGGTTTAGGTACAGTCTGGTCTTGGTATAGTTAGACTCTGGTCTTGGTTTAGCTACACTCTGATCTGGGTTTAGGGACACTCTGGTCTTGATCTGGGTTTAGGTAAACTCTGGTCTTGGTATAGTTAGACTCTGGTCTTTGTTCATCTACACTCTGATCTGGGTTTAGGGACACTCTGGTCTTGGTCTGGGTTTAGGTACAGTCTGGTCTTGGTATAGTTAGACTCTGGTCTTGGTTTAGCTACACTCTGATCTGGGTTTAGGGACACTCTGGTCTTGATCTGGGTTTAGGTAAACTCTGGTCTTGGTATTGTAAGACTCTGGTCTTTGTTCATCTACACTCTGATCTGGGTTTAGGGACACTCTGGTCTTGGTTTAGGTACACACTTTGGTTTTGGTGGATTTAGACTCTGGTCTTGGTTTAGCTACACTCTGATCTGGGTTTAGGGACACTCTGGTCTTGGTCGGGGTTTAGGTAAACTCTGGTCTTGGTATAGTTAGACTCTGGTCTTTGTTCATCTACACTCTGATCTGGGTTTAGGGACACTCTGGTCTTGGTTTAGGTACACACTTTGGTTTTGGTGGATTTAGACTCTGGTCTTGGTTTAGCTACACTCTGATCTGGGTTTAGGGACACTCTGGTCTTGATCTGGGTTTAGGTAAACTCTGGTCTTGGTATAGTTAGACTCTGGTCTTTGTTCATCTACACTCTGATCTGGGTTTAGGGACACTCTGGTCTTGGTCTGGGTTTAGGTACAGTCTGGTCTTGGTATAGTTAGACTCTGGTCTTGGTTTAGCTACACTCTGATCTGGGTTTAGGGACACTCTGGTCTTGATCTGGGTTTAGGTAAACTCTGGTCTTGGTATTGTAAGACTCTGGTCTTTGTTCATCTACACTCTGATCTGGGTTTAGGGACACTCTGGTCTTGGTTTAGGTACACACTTTGGTTTTGGTGGATTTAGACTCTGGTCTTGGTTTAGCTACACTCTGATCTGGGTTTAGGGACACTCTGGTCTTGATCTGGGTTTAGGTAAACTCTGGTCTTGGTATAGTTAGACTCTGGTCTTTGTTCATCTACACTCTGATCTGGGTTTAGGGACACTCTGGTCTTGGTCTGGGTTTAGGTACAGTCTGGTCTTGGTATAGTTAGACTCTGGTCTTGGTTTAGCTACACTCTGATCTGGGTTTAGGGACACTCTGGTCTTGATCTGGGTTTAGGTAAACTCTGGTCTTGGTATTGTAAGACTCTGGTCTTTGTTCATCTACACTCTGATCTGGGTTTAGGGACACTCTGGTCTTGGTTTAGGTACACACTTTGGTTTTGGTGGATTTAGACTCTGGTCTTGGTTTAGCTACACTCTGATCTGGGTTTAGGGACACTCTGGTCTTGATCTGGGTTTAGGTAAACTCTGGTCTTGGTATAGTTAGACTCTGGTCTTTGTTCATCTACACTCTGATCTGGGTTTAGGGACACTCTGGTCTTGGTCTGGGTTTAGGTACAGTCTGGTCTTGGTATAGTTAGACTCTGGTCTTGGTTTAGCTACACTCTGATCTGGGTTTAGGGACACTCTGGTCTTGATCTGGGTTTAGGTAAACTCTGGTCTTGGTATTGTAAGACTCTGGTCTTTGTTCATCTACACTCTGATCTGGGTTTAGGGACACTCTGGTCTTGGTTTAGGTACACACTTTGGTTTTGGTGGATTTAGACTCTGGTCTTGGTTTAGCTACACTCTGATCTGGGTTTAGGGACACTCTGGTCTTGATCTGGGTTTAGGTAAACTCTGGTCTTGGTATAGTTAGACTCTGGTCTTTGTTCATCTACACTCTGATCTGGGTTTAGGGACACTCTGGTCTTGGTCTGGGTTTAGGTACAGTCTGGTCTTGGTATAGTTAGACTCTGGTCTTGGTTTAGCTACACTCTGATCTGGGTTTAGGGACACTCTGGTCTTGATCTGGGTTTAGGTAAACTCTGGTCTTGGTATTGTAAGACTCTGGTCTTTGTTCATCTACACTCTGATCTGGGTTTAGGGACACTCTGGTCTTGGTTTAGGTACACACTTTGGTTTTGGTGGATTTAGACTCTGGTCTTGGTTTAGCTACACTCTGATCTGGGTTTAGGGACACTCTGGTCTTGATCTGGGTTTAGGTAAACTCTGGTCTTGGTATAGTTAGACTCTGGTCTTTGTTCATCTACACTCTGATCTGGGTTTAGGGACACTCTGGTCTTGGTCTGGGTTTAGGTACAGTCTGGTCTTGGTATAGTTAGACTCTGGTCTTGGTTTAGCTACACTCTGATCTGGGTTTAGGGACACTCTGGTCTTGATCTGGGTTTAGGTAAACTCTGGTCTTGGTATTGTAAGACTCTGGTCTTTGTTCATCTACACTCTGATCTGGGTTTAGGGACACTCTGGTCTTGGTTTAGGTACACACTTTGGTTTTGGTGGATTTAGACTCTGGTCTTGGTTTAGCTACACTCTGATCTGGGTTTAGGGACACTCTGGTCTTGATCTGGGTTTAGGTAAACTCTGGTCTTGGTATAGTTAGACTCTGGTCTTTGTTCATCTACACTCTGATCTGGGTTTAGGGACACTCTGGTCTTGGTCTGGGTTTAGGTACAGTCTGGTCTTGGTATAGTTAGACTCTGGTCTTGGTTTAGCTACACTCTGATCTGGGTTTAGGGACACTCTGGTCTTGATCTGGGTTTAGGTAAACTCTGGTCTTGGTATTGTAAGACTCTGGTCTTTGTTCATCTACACTCTGATCTGGGTTTAGGGACACTCTGGTCTTGGTTTAGGTACACACTTTGGTTTTGGTGGATTTAGACTCTGGTCTTGGTTTAGCTACACTCTGATCTGGGTTTAGGGACACTCTGGTCTTGATCTGGGTTTAGGTAAACTCTGGTCTTGGTATAGTTAGACTCTGGTCTTTGTTCATCTACACTCTGATCTGGGTTTAGGGACACTCTGGTCTTGGTCTGGGTTTAGGTACAGTCTGGTCTTGGTATAGTTAGACTCTGGTCTTGGTTTAGCTACACTCTGATCTGGGTTTAGGGACACTCTGGTCTTGATCTGGGTTTAGGTAAACTCTGGTCTTGGTATTGTAAGACTCTGGTCTTTGTTCATCTACACTCTGATCTGGGTTTAGGGACACTCTGGTCTTGGTTTAGGTACACACTTTGGTTTTGGTGGATTTAGACTCTGGTCTTGGTTTAGCTACACTCTGATCTGGGTTTAGGGACACTCTGGTCTTGATCTGGGTTTAGGTAAACTCTGGTCTTGGTATAGTTAGACTCTGGTCTTTGTTCATCTACACTCTGATCTGGGTTTAGGGACACTCTGGTCTTGGTCTGGGTTTAGGTACAGTCTGGTCTTGGTATAGTTAGACTCTGGTCTTGGTTTAGCTACACTCTGATCTGGGTTTAGGGACACTCTGGTCTTGATCTGGGTTTAGGTAAACTCTGGTCTTGGTATTGTAAGACTCTGGTCTTTGTTCATCTACACTCTGATCTGGGTTTAGGGACACTCTGGTCTTGGTTTAGGTACACACTTTGGTTTTGGTGGATTTAGACTCTGGTCTTGGTTTAGCTACACTCTGATCTGGGTTTAGGGACACTCTGGTCTTGATCTGGGTTTAGGTAAACTCTGGTCTTGGTATAGTTAGACTCTGGTCTTTGTTCATCTACACTCTGATCTGGGTTTAGGGACACTCTGGTCTTGGTTTAGGTACACACTTTGGTTTTGGTGTAGTTAGACTCTGGTCTTGGTTTAGCTACACTCTGATCTGGGTTTAGGGACACTCTGGTCTTGATCTGGGTTTAGGTAAACTCTGGTCTTGGTATAGTTAGACTCTGGTCTTTGTTCATCTACACTCTGATCTGGGTTTAGGGACACTCTGGTCTTGGTTTAGGTACACACTTTGGTTTTGGTGGATTTAGACTCTGGTCTTGGTTTAGCTACACTCTGATCTGGGTTTAGGGATACTCTGGTCTTGTCTTGGTTTCGGTACACTCTGGTCTTGGTCTGGGTTTAGGGACACTCGGTTTAGGGGCACTCTGGTCTTGTCTTAGTTTAGTTACACTCTGGTCTTGGTCGGGGGTTTAGGTAAACTCTGGTTTTGGTGTAGTTAGACTCTGGTCTTGGTTTAGCTACACTCTGATCTGGGTTTAGGGACACTCTGGTCTTGGTTTAGGTACACTCTGGTTTTGGTGTAGTTAGACTCTGGTCTTGGTTTAGCTACACTCTGATCTGGGTTTAGGTAAACTCTGGTCTTGGTATAGTTAGACTCTGGTCTTTGTTCATCTACACTCTGATCTGGGTTTAGGGACACTCTGGTCTTGGTTTAGGTACACACTTTGGTTTTGGTGGATTTAGACTCTGGTCTTGGTTTAGCTACACTCTGATCTGGGTTTAGGGATACTCTGGTCTTGTCTTGGTTTCGGTACACTCTGGTCTTGGTCTGGGTTTAGGGACACTCGGTTTAGGGGCACTCTGGTCTTGTCTTGCTTTAGTTACACTCTGGTCTTGGTCGGGGTTTAGGTAAACTCTGGTCTTGGTATAGTTAGACTCTGGTCTTTGTTCATCTACACTCTGATCTGGGTTTAGGGACACTCTGGTCTTGGTTTAGGTACACACTTTGGTTTTGGTGTAGTTAGACTCTGGTCTTGGTTTAGCTACACTCTGATCTGGGTTTAGGTAAACTCTGGTCTTGGTATAGTTAGACTCTGGTCTTTGTTCATCTACACTCTGATCTGGGTTTAGGGACACTCGGTTTAGGGGCACTCTGGTCTTGTCTTGCTTTAGTTACACTCTGGTCTTGGTCGGGGTTTAGGTAAACTCTGGTCTTGGTATAGTTAGACTCTGGTCTTTGTTCATCTACACTCTGATCTGGGTTTAGGGACACTCTGGTCTTGGTTTAGGTACACACTTTGGTTTTGGTGGATTTAGACTCTGGTCTTGGTTTAGCTACACTCTGATCTGGGTTTAGGGATACTCTGGTCTTGTCTTGGTTTCGGTACACTCTGGTCTTGGTCTGGGTTTAGGTACACTCTGGTCTTGGTATAGGTAGACTCTGGTCTTGGTTTGTCTACACACTGATCTTGGTTTAGGGACACTCTGGTCTTGTCTTGCTTTAGTTACACTCTGGTCTTGGCCTGGTCTCGGTTTAGATGCTCTTAACTAGAACACTAGTTGCGACAGAGGATGGCATCCTGAATGTAGGATGTGAGGAATACCGAACATTACAGGCATTCCCAGGCTATGGGAACTAATCTTAGAGCTGTTTAAATTCTCTACACTGCTCAAGCAATACAACATTACACACACCTCTGCATTCACAACATACACAAATCTTTTTTCAAATCACATTTTTTATGTTGATTAAATGGCAAAAAAGCAGCAATAAAATATCAACATTTTTCAATTGTATAAGCTGGACTTAATGTCCTATAGTCTGAGATGTTTGGAGACCCTAAAATGTTGGCTTGTTTCAACCCATGATTAAGTAAAATATGGACAAATCTAACTGCTAGTTTACATTGCACTATAAAATGTCAACACTTCACCAAATTATGGGTTGAAGCAACACACCATAGGTTAATTTAAACCCAACAGTTGGTTTTGTTCCATATTTGCCCAACCATAGGTCAAAACAACCCAATGATTATTAATGAGTGCAAACAATCTCCAATGAACTCCGTTAAACTCTAATAAAATTAACCCGGAAATGTGGGTTAGAATAACCCAGCATAGGTTAAATTCAACAGGATTAGTTTGTCACTTTTAGACCCAACCATGGGTTGAAAATGATGTGGCATCTGCTGAAGATCTGTGTTGTACTGAAGTCTGATGGGTGGTCCTGGGTTACTCATCGGTGTCCCTTAATGTCTTTAACAGAGCCACACAGTTACATTACTTGTCTTATTGTTTACCACCCAGATCTTTCTGAGGGTCTAATATGATCCACACACAAAAAATGCTGGGTTATTTTCAACCCAACTTTGGGTCGAAAAGAGACAAACCCAAACCATTGGGTTGTGATATAACCTATGCTGGATTATTTAAACCATTGTTGGGTCAAATATAACAATCATCTGGGTTAACTTAACCTAATAGATGGCTTTGTTACTTTTTGACCTAATGTTGGGTCGAAAATTACCCATAAAACATGAAACATTTCTTCTCAAATTCGATTAAAGTCAAAACTATAAAATTACTTTTTGGATGGATACAAGAATACCCCTCATGTGAACGGCCATAGTAAGCAGGCATTTGACATTGCTGAAAATACTTCAGTGTCTGACCGTCTTACTGACATCCCCAGAGACAGCAGCTGCCAACCCCGCCAACACAATAACCACCATAACATACAACTTTCTCATGACAGTATTATGAATGACCAAGACAGTTTAATCTTTTAGGGCTTTTAGTACTTCCAGAACATTCCAGCACCCAGTTGTTCCTCCCTGTCTCACATTTAACCCAGTTTAGCCCTACTTTTACCGGAGTAAGGCATTCCTGAAACCTCACACACACACACATGTTAGGGTCAGCTGTTGTAAAGTATGGACACTGATGGTGTGGACCGTGACTAACAGAATGTGATATGCTACATTTCTGATGGGTGAATGTGAAACACATTCTGCCTGTGTTCAGGGGACTAGTTTTGAAAACTAGTTTGTTTCCACACTGCACTTCAATTTTAAAAGTTAAAATAATTCAACTTTATTTTATAGGTTACAGCCACTAGTCAAGATAATAAAAAATTCAGAGTTGAAAATCCAAGTTGATTATACTTAAAAAAATTATTATTTGACCATGCATAAACTTAAATTTGGCAAGCTGACTGATGAGGCCATGTGACATGTGTTGTGTGTGTTAGAGAAAGAGGTCCTAGGGGTCACACAGGTGGAGATACGCTGCATTTTCATTGGTCACTATGTCCTTGTGTCCAAGGTCATCATCTCTCTCTCTTTCTAAAAAAAAAATAGGGTGTACCATAAGGTCCATCAGAGTCACATCTTGGACCCTCTATAGTCAGAATGATATCATCTAATCTACTTACGGTACATTCACACGGGGCGAAAGCGTTACCGCTTGATGGAAGGCTTGTCTGAAGGGTGGCCAACAGCCAATCACAGTGGCCGCAACCTATGCTCCGGTTTTCCATAAACGTAATTGTCTGGCTCTGCCTAGGTTATTTGCATAAGGCGATCTGATTGGCTGACGCACGTGTTGCCGCTTGAAAAGTTGACGTGGCGCCGACGGTTCCACAATTCAGTTCAACAACGCATGACGTCACCCATTAATAGTGAATGGGAAGCGTTAACGCTTACGCCCCGTGTGAATGCACCGTAATGCTGCATACACACAAAATGCGAAGTATCGCGTTCTAGATTACTTGTGGGATTTAACTTCATGTCGTGAAAATTTCTTGTTTGAGTTAAATATTTTTAACTTGAAGCGTTTGAGGTAAATATCACATGTTTTTGTTGCAATTGCGGCATTTAATTAGCGTCATTTGCATCGCCCCACACAAGTGTGCTTCTATTTGCGTCTTTGCATTGACTTTGTAATCCACTTGCGCAAATCGATGAATTCGTGTTTGGTGTGTACGCCCCATAACACTGTCCGTCTCTAAATTCTATTGCAGGTTTAATGAAAGCAGATTATAGTTCAGGCAAAGCGGTGCACGCTGTACAATACATACAATATAAACATGTATCTAAATGTAAAAATGACACTAAGATAAACTGTGAGTTATCTGTAAATCTGACTATCATCAGCTGGAACGGTGTATGAACTTAACAGTGTTTGCTTTAGTTTTATACTTTATATATTTTTATAGAGATTTTACTCATTGCACGCTCTGGCCGGATCTTTCCTCAGTAGAGATTACCACACAAGACAAATGGTGTTCAGGCCGGATCTAAGAACAGCTGCACATCTTCATAGCAAACGCTTCATACAGCCACACCAAATCACTCCTGACATACAAGAATATCAATGCACACTACTGTTGGGAAAGTCTCTGCTTGCTCACCAAATATCTGGGTATTTAAACAACGAATTATCAAAGTAGTTCATGTTTTCAGAGCCATAAGAAGTCACATGATCAAACACTTATCATTGGCACCTCAGGTCAGCCATTATCATGCGCTGATGTTTTCTGACTCTGTGTCTCTCATAAGTGTTACATCGAAAAAGAAACTTAAACTTAAAATGTACACTTCACGCCATTTCACGCAGTCGTGTTTCTACAGTAGCTATAAACAAATAAACTGCTCTAAAGAGCGCATTTTGCCATTACGTTGTCTCAGCTGATGACATGTTTGTCCTGTGATGGCTACCGTAGCTTCTCTATGCGTTGCGAAAGTAAGCGGTGAGCTATTGACTAAGCCATTAGCTGCACTTAACAATCTTACCACTAGATGCCACTAAAAATCAACACTGTGGACCTAGAAGATCCACAAAAGAAGTTTCAACAATGTCTCAAAGTCATGATGCGTTCACACCAGACGCGGCAAGCGCGAGTGATTTACATGTTAAGTCAATGCAAAGACGTGAATAGGCAAAGGTATCCTGCAGCGTCGTAAGTACGAATTACGTGGCCCGCAGATCACGAGGCAACGCTCAATTCGTGCAGATTACGCATTTCGCGCAAATTAAGCGTTGCAGCTTGATCCGCGCGAGTTGAAAAATCTGAACTTTGCCAGATTTTCGCGCCACGTTAACCAATCAGGAGCTTGCTCTAGCACTGACGTGATTACAGGAAGAGAGCGGAAGCAGAAAAACAAAACAACAATCATCATCGCTACAGGAGACATCTTCGTACTGTTACGGGAATTAAAAGGATCTTGTTTGGAAGAAAGTGAGTGAGGAAGTCAACAATTTGAGCTATATAAGCCCAAATGTATGAATGTCTCAAATGACTAGAATTGAAGCGCGTAAACACAAAATGTTCAAGAGTCCAACTACGCGCGAAAAAGGCGTATTTGCCACCTCTTCCGCGTCTGGTGTGAACGCACAGTTAGGTTTTTTCCAGTCCGATCTCATATACATATTTTACGAGGTGGCCAAATTATATGATATCACACAATGTGAATCATAGAAAAACGTACAATTGCTACATCAAAGCACCAATAAAGCCCCATCCCCATTCCTAATCTCACAGCGAAGGCAAATAGTACTAAAACATAAAAATGAGATCGTATAAAGTCATACGCATTGGCCACCTCAAATACATAAATTCCAATGAGATTTTTTGTTATTTAAACAAATCTCCATTAAAATTTTCATTAAGTCTCAAAGGTTGATATAAAAGGAATAAAAACTTCTTTGCTATAGGCAGAAAATGACCAAAAAGCTAAAAAACTTTTAACCTCAAGTCACATTAACATATTTGTTTGGATTTTGCTGATAAATAGCGTGGTTGTGTTGGCCAATGAAAAGCTTGTTTATTCAAAGCAAGATGAAAAACTCACCCATTGGGGCATGCACAGGACACATCATTCATTTCCGCAATCTGTAGTCCATTTGATATATAAACAGTTGTGATCAGTGATTGTGGTGAATGTTTCTGGCGGTGTGACTTTGTTTGCGTTCTCATTTATTTCTTCCCAGACCAAAGAGGGTTATGAAACCGTAATGTCAAAATGAAGTTCAAACCAGCTGTATTCTCTCAATATTATTCACGATCAGTCATCATTTCATTTATCCGAATGACGCGTGTTTAGATCGCCATTTTCCACTGGCAGTAATAAACCTCTGATGGTTAGTAGGTTCAGTGAAAAAAACAAAACAAAGAAAGTTAACAATCAATTACTAAACATGACCTCGAATGTCCCACTGCAGATGATTTTAACAGATGTGCTTCAGGTCACAAGCAATTTTGCATCTAATAGCCGTCAAACACAGACGTTAAGGCTAAAACAAGGCAAAATTTGGTGTGTCATTTAAAATTTAATAGACGTATTGCCCCCCTAAAACAAAATGAAACCAATCACCTTGTGATCACTGTTGACTTTGGTTACATGATGGAATATCAGACATCTTTCTATTAGTTATTTTGGCAAAAACCACATGTAACCAAATTTAACTTTATTTTGGCTGGAACTTCTAGAAGTGAGTTACTTACACTGCAAAGAGTGCTAAGTTTCACTTTACGTGTATTCAACTTAAATTTTTCACCTAAAGTGAAACTAAAATAATAAAACTTGTTGGTCCAACTTTTCACTTGTTACACTTTACCTGTAGATGCTTATCAATTGACATTGCAATATTACGAAATAATGCAATGTTTACCATAAAACTTCTTATTAGTTTCAAAGAAAGTTCAATTCTTTAATGCTGTCAATTTATTGTAGTTTTTAGTTGTAATTTTCCAAAACAATTTAAATAAACAAAACTTTGAGTTTAAAACTAATAATGAGATCAATAATTATAATCAATATAGACAACAATACAAAATTGCAAACATACCTGCTTTACAAAACCTTTTAACTTGGCAGATTTTTATATTGTTGTTATTTTTTGTTCATTGTAATTATTAAAAAATAATTATCATATTACCCACACTGCAAAAAGATGACTTCTTACATTTTCAGTAGAAATATCAAAAAATTCTTAAATCAAGATATCAGTATTTTCTTGATAAGCAAAATTACCTGGTAATATTAGTCACATTTTCTGACTTAAAATATACAATTTAAGTAAATTTGTGCTTAAAATAAACAAAAATATCTGCCAATGGGACTGAGTAAAGTAAGAAAAAACAACACTTATTTTAATATATTTTTTCCTCACCCCAATTGGCAGATATGTTTGCTTGTTTTAAGCACAAATTCACTTAAATTGTATATTTTTTTGTCTAAAACTAGACTTATTTTCCTATGTCATTTTGCTCATCAAGAAAAAACATCTTAATTTAAGAATTTTTAGATATTTTTACTGAAAACCAGACAAAAATAATTTTTTTGCAGTGAAGGAACATCCCATTACTGTAGTGCACCTCCTATTATGGCCTACAATGTTATTCAAACCATAACATTAAGACAGAATTGAATATAAAAGAAAAAGTTCACCAGCATTAACCAAGTAAGTAAAGTAAAGTAAAGCTCAACTCACCTGACACACAACGGTCACCAGTACACTCAGTATCACCACGGCCTTCATCATCTGATTCGATTCGCTCGCAATAAAGCACCACAGAAGAGTCAATCTGTAAAACTCAACAGCGTCCAAAGACGAGGGCGAGTCGGGCGTCTTTGAGCTGCCGGGATCTCGGTCTCAGTTTGAGCGGTCTGCACAGGGTGTTTGAGTGACAGCACATGTGTTCAGGGCTCAACCCCCACACACAGCTCTCCAATGGCACAGACACACCCCACAAGTTTGAAAGTTTAAGACATGATCTATTGAATCAGGAATTAAATGTTTAAAACACAAAACAGACGGTGAAAATAAGCTTTGACAGAGAGAATGAGTGAAGAAAACAAACAGAAAGAGAGATAGATCCACACCAGCTTTACAAAATATCCATCCTAAACATTATGTAATACAACATTTCTGTTTCTGATCTTTGGATGTTGAAAATAGTATGCCAAAGGTGTCAGACTGAATGCTCTGCTAATGTTACCCATAATCCTTTGTGCAACAGAAGTGCATGTGAAGCCAAAGCTGCCGCAGCTGTTTGTTAAAAGTACGAACACAAAAGTTATTCAAATGTTTGGCTGATGAATTTAGATAGACGCTACTTAATGGAAATGTGACGGGGTGCCAGAGTTGGATCAAAAAAGAAATCCAACGATTTAACCCAATCACTTGGTTTGGTCCTTTTTGACCCACCTACTGGCAGCTAGTTGCCAGCAATCTACTGTTATTTTACAGTTCTACTTTCGTTAATTTACAGCTTCCCTTTATTTAACGGTATGTTACCGTATTAATACCCTTGAACCCAACTCATTTCATTTGGGAAACCAGTTGCCTTGAGTTTAGGATGCAAGTATGTACAGTTCTACAGTATTTTACTGTTTTGTTAAAAAACAGCATTTTCCTGTATCTAGCCGTTTTTCACTGTATTTTTTACAGTGCAAGTTTCTATAATGTTTAATTTATAACTTTGTGTAAGTTCTTTAGTCAAAGCAATACTTCTCATGTTAAAATGCAAGCACACAAAAGTTATTCGAATATTTGGAAGATGAATTTAAATAGACGCTACTTGCATGGAAATGTGACGGGTTGCCAGTGTTGGGTCAAAAAGGAAACCCAACGATTTAACCCAATGACTTGGTTTGGTCATTTTTGAGCCACCTAGCATTTTTTAGAGTATAATAATGAGTTACTTATAATAGTTTAACCCCTACAAAAAGTATTCAAGCAAACCACTAAACCAAACCTACGGCAAGCGTGCGGGGGTCACACCGGCGAAAATGACATAAGTACTAACCTGACCTCCTCTAATCATCTAGATTGGTTATCAGTAAACGGCAGGAATCGAACACTCATGAGCACTGAACGTGTTTGTGTTAACTTCAAACTCGGTGACTGGTCATGTGATATCTTATAGATCTTCAGTATAGCAGCGTACATTCCATATGTCCACACACAGGTTATGTTCCTCTACACATGAAGAAGACCGCAGGACCTCTTCATTCCAACATCTCACTATGATTCATGTTACTCAGGTGTTTTTGGTGTCAGTCATGCGATTAAACTTGCAAACATGTATGTATGGTGGATATATAAGCTCTGAGCATGCCAGTTCCTCCAGCATCATTTATAGGAATGCATGCAGCAGTAGTACAACCAACAAATGTATTAGACCAGCACCCAATGTAAGGTTTGTGCCACAGGTGCCCTAAACTAACAGCAATAGTCAAAACCAATTTACACACACTTTAAAAAATATGCGGTAAACTAAGTTGCCAGCAATCTACTGTTAATTTACAGTTCTACTACCGTTAATTAACAGCGCAACTATATTTGACGGTATTTTATCGCATTAATACCCTTGAACCTAACTCATTTAATTTGGAAAACCAGTTGCCTTGAGTTTAGGCATGTACATTTCTACAGTATTTTACTGTAGAATCTGGCCGTTTTTTTAAAAGCAGTTTTTAGGGTGCAAGCTTCTATAATGTTTCATTTATCAGTAAGTGTAAGTTTTTTAGTTAAAGTAATACATCTCATGCTAAAATGTAATTATTATTGTTATTCATCAATTTACTGTTTTACAAGAAAGGCAGAAAGAAAATAGTAAAGCACTTTATTATCTATTTTATTCAGACGCACAATTACAGTTATTCACTTGCAGCCTTTAATAGAAAAATGGTTGAACAATACTCTTGAATCATTTCTGACTTCTGAGAGATGTTTAATTCATCACTACGTGTAAGTTATGCAGTCAAAGTAGTACTTCTCATGCTAAGATGTAAGTCAAAGTTGCCACAGCTGTATGTTAAATGTACAAACACAAAAGTTATTTGAATATTTGGCCAATGAATTCAGATATATGTTACTTACATGGAAATGTGACGGGGTGCCAGTGTTGGGTCAAAAAGCAACGACCCCACCATGTTAAGTTATAATTGAACCTATGCTGGGTTGTTTCAACCCATTGTTTGGTCAAATATATATTTTTTAAATGCTAATTTAGCCCTTTTTAACCCAACACTGAAAAAATTGCTGTTAATTTACAGTTCTATTACGGTTAATTAACAGCTCCCCTATATTTAATGGTATGTTACTGTATTAATACCCTTGAACTCATTTCATTTGGAAAATCAGTTGCCTTGAGTTTAGGATGCAAGCATGTACAGTTCTACAGTATTTTACTGTTCTGTTGAAAAACAGCATTTTCCTGTAGAACCTGGCCATTTCTAACAGCAGTTCTTTTACATTGCAAGTTTCTATAATGTTTAATTTATTATTAGTATGTGTTTTAGTCAAAGTAGTACTTCTCATGCAATTATGTTATCTATCAATTTACTGTTTTACAAGAAAGGCAGAAAAATAGTAAAGCACTTCATTATTTATGTTATTCAGATGCCCAATTACAGTTATTTGGTTGAATGTTACGCTTGAATTATTTCTGACTTCTGAGAGATGTTGAATGTGCACAAAAAGCACAAATTCAATTTGAGATTCATCACTCCTGTTCAAATGATTAAACATTCAGGTGTTGCTAGCAGCATGCTTAAACAGTTGATCTACAGGAACACTATAGTAAGCAGACGTCTCATGTTACACACTGCTGTTAAGAGGCTTCTTTCATGTTGTAGTGTTGGGAGATCTGCTCTTGTCTGATTGAAAACTAGCTTACGCTATTTATCTTTCACTCTTTGTTTTTACCACACCGTGTGGATGGACATATGAGGACTGACCGTCCAGAATATTCTCTGTATTCTCGGACACACGGTTAGCGTTTGAGAATTCTGACGGCACATCACAAAATGGTATGTATACTGTCAAAATAAAGGTAGCTTCACCTTTTTGTCACTAGGACAGTATCATTTCAAAAAGGTCCTACCATTTGGGTACTACAGATGTGTACCTTTGAGGTACCAGTACAAAAGTGTATTTTTTGAAAAGGCACTGCCCCAGTGACAACTTTTGTACCTTCTTTTCTGAGAGTAACCGCATCCTGCCATCAAAGAGGAAATATAAACTACAGTAAGAGATTCAGGAACACATAATGTGGGAATACATCATGTATAATAACAATGATATGGTTATTACAGAAGTGGGTGGTTTGCCATGTAAGAGAGGAAATATGTGTTGTGTGTGTCTGTGTGAATGCATAGCACCTGTCACTGATACTGAACAGCAGCTGGCCAGAGCCGATCTGTTCTTACATTCACACAAACAACCCTTTACACTGAGAGAGAAAGAGGGACTCAACATCTCCAAAACTCCAAAACTTATTTCTCCAGACTTTTCTTGAAAACAGCAGCATATTTTATATTAATAATAATATTCTTGTTTTATAGAAATCAATGAGATTAAATGGAGAGTAAATAAAACCTGAAATGAAACATGTCCGGAAGAGATCCCAACGTCAAAAACTGAGCAGATTTAGCAAGGTTTCAGTCAAAAGTAAATATTATTGAAGATTTCAATATGAACTTCATCAAATTGACCCAAATCCAGATTATTTAGCCTCCTGAGCTGTGCATTTTCTGCACTGTTGAAAAATAAAATCTGTGAAAATACAGTGCTGGAAAAATACTGTAAAATAACGGGCACAATAAATTACAGAAATTCTTTTTTTTTTCTGTAATTTTACAACAATAACATTATTTCTATGGGAGTAAAACAAACCCTACACCAGTGGTTCTCAAAATGGGGGCCCTGAGATGGTGCCAGGGGGCCCCTTAATGACATTTTATAAAATATAAAAAAATTATCATCAAATTCTGTGTAATTAATTAAACATCAGAAAACTAAGGCTAGTAACCAACAGCACTACATTGTATAATTAATATGTTTTGTTAAATTCACATTTTAAGTTTTGGAATGTTTTATGACATACATTTTCTTTGGAGGGCATGAAGGGATGCATCGTACATCAAGGGGGGCTGCACGTCAAAAAAATTTGAGAACCACTGCTCTACACATCTCTGTTCTTAATAAACAAATAAACTAAAGTAATTATAAATAATTGCTAATCACAGTATTATCAGGTTATAGAAGATAAGAAATATTAAATGGTGTATATCCATCCAGCAAATCTGTACAAAAATTGTAACCAATACATGTGTTTTTTTGTGATGATACTGAAACTACAGAACGTTGATTTTACCGTTGTGTCAATGTTGATAAACTATGGCTGGCTTCACCAGAAAATGCCTCATCTTTAACCTTTTCCTTACAGGACATACCATATGGACTGATAATAATATATAAACAATAAAATTGATGACTATTTCAGGCACTTCATAATGATTTAATTTCCTTTACCAAAATCGCTCACTATTATGCAAAACAAGAATGCCACTAAATTTTTCTCCATAAATTAAAGAATATGTTAAAGTAATTTGCAAACAATTTTAATTTGTTTGCTTGTTGTTGTTGTTTTTTCTTTCTTTCTTTTCTACTTGCTGTATGCGCCTCTGTCCCTTACAATGTAATGTAAATGTGTATTGTTCTTTGAACGTTGGTGCCATGTTGGTTGTACATGTTAATTTTGTTAAAACTTAAATTTAAAAAGATACACTCAGATGCATAAAGAAACTGCCTTTGTCATGAAAAGACAGTTTCTTTAAGTGAGAATATTCACATCATGCACTAGGGGTCAGCATTTGACTGCTTATCTTCAGGAGCCTCTGCTGGTTAAAGTGTTTGTAAACGCACCATTGTGCTGCGTAAAGGCATCTTTCCCCATTCATGGTTATTCAGAAGCAATTGTGCATTCTAGTGGAAATGACAATTTCAGATTTTTTTCTGTGAACTATTACTTAATGATTTTTTTGCATCTCTGCTAGGTGCTAAAGTCAAAAATTAAAGTCATAAACTGTTTTGTTAAACTTATGTCCAGCAGATAGCAGTGTTGCACTACCAAATTTACTGAAATATACTGTACTGGACACTAACTAACAATTAACAGCTTATACTAAATTGCCTTAGAAATAAAAAAATATAATTTTTAAACCATACGGAGGTGGTCATATTAAATGCTTTATATGGTGTCATAAAAACAATAAATGATTAAAAAGCAATCTTTCCAGAATGGTGATGTCAATTGGTGTCATGTGTCCACACCCAATAACCTCCTCTAACAAGCTCAACATACATCCATACATATATAGGGGGCTGGGCCATTCATTTGTCACTCATTTTGATGCGAAATGTCATGGGAAACTAAATACATTTCAAAATGTTAAAATATGGGATATACAAGCGTTAATAAAAGGTCAAGATCAACCATTGACCTTATCACAATATAACAGATCCTCTACACTGTCAAATTTCTAGCCTATTACACTGAATCCCCTTACACAACAGAGCTGATTGTATCTTCTAACCTGGAAAAAAAGATTTTAAAATGCACATTTTACAAATATCACTTCATAATTGAACATCTTTATATATCGGCCAATAAAATCCATTGAGCTGCTTAAACTCAGCCAGTGCTGTTCTCTGAACATTATATACAATTATTTTTTGATGAACTGTTAAATGTCTGATCCATATTAAAACTTTGTTCAAAGAATAATGTGCTCCTAAAGACACTGCACTGCGCACAGTGAACCAATACTTCTGCTATTGTACAGGTTTCCTGATAACTACGTATTTTCTTTAGTTTCGAATAAAAAACAACTTCAAGCTCATATATCCACAGCACTGGAGCTTTAGTTTCAAGAAGTCATTTGAATCTGACAAAATAAGAAGCTCTCTGAAGTGTCAATCATCCATCATATTAGCTATTCACAAGACCTCTCCAGTGTTTCTCTGTTCCCCTTTGCGCGCTCTCTCTCTCTCTCTCTCTCTCTGTGCACAGTTTTTGGGTGTTCACTACAAACCAACATGAGTCATCACGCGCTCAATGCATCCATAAGAAGACGCAGCTCCAAGGCGCATCTCGTTTTTAGTGCGCCAAACAAAAAGAAGAACCGTGGCTTTACTTCTGCCGTCTTTTCGGTTTAATGAGATCCCTGAACGCAAAGCTCTCATTGCGCGCAACCGCTGCTGGCTGACGCATCTGGACGCGCAAGGTCATATTATCCAAACCCTGCCAAAAAACACCTTTTTCCACAAAGCCCAACCCAAATGTGTGCAGACAGAGTGCTGGAGGGTGCAAAGAGGACAGAGCTTGAATCTGAAGGTGGGCGCACTTCACCAATTAACGCAACGCGTCTGACATGCGCAGCGTCGTGCTCGACTGCGCCCGTGAACGCGCGCTGGATAATGGGGCTGAATCGATGACACCCTGTCTCCCCAAAACACAGCCCACATACAGCCGCTGTCAGACACGAGCAAATGTCAGCACACACACACCCACGCAGGCACGCGCGCGCGCACACACAGTTATGTTATATCAAAGACTTCCACAGTTTTACACGGTTTTAAAAGGTGTTTTATCCGTAAAATGTTGGTTATCAAGTTGGTTATTATAATATTTCATTTGTATGTCCTGAGGGTTACTTGGCCCTCACCAATATAGCTATATACACAGGCACACACCAACAAAGACTGTATATTAACACAGAAATATCAGATTACACATACATGAATAAGTGCATTAGAGTCAGCTATAGCACAACAGAAAGTCTCTTGTCATTTATGCTGTGAGATGTTAATAACTGCTTTCCACAAACACGTGAAATAAAACATCACTATAATGTCATAGCATAATAATAGTTGTCTGGTCACCAGCGGTTGTGTGTAAATACACCTGCTGTCTCTCTGACCGCACTCAATACAATTACACATTATTAAGCCACAAGAAAACACACAGATTGACATTCAACAAACACGAGATTAAAAACACACTTGAGCGTAAAAACACTGTGAATCACGAGCAGTGATGCTGTTTTCAACCAAATAAATGATCCTAACAAATTGTAAAACATGACTTTTTTAGCTGTACCCGGCACCCAGAAGAGCGTAGAGCATTGCATTAGCAGGGCAAAAGGGATCAATACGAGGGAACGCACATACCAAAATGCTTTAAATTAAACTTAGAACTACAAACTAAAATTGTGAGCTTTACAACGAGCTTCAATTAACATTACTTTAAATTATTTTAAACTGGATTAATCACAAGCTTCATCAAATCAAATGTCAGTACACTCGAAAATATGTCAGACTGGGTTGGCAGCAAGCAATAGCTGTCACTTCACATCTACTGTAGGTTACTATAGGCCTGATATAGTCCGGTTATGAGTAACTCACTTCTGTAGTCAAAATGGTAACAATTATGTCATTTTTTAATGTAAAGATGACATTGTTTGAGATGTCTTTGTTATGACAACTTGTCATTACCAAGACAGCATAATTGACCACTTTTTTACCAGTGATACAAATTGTATTTGTCATTAAAATGTCTTTAAGTGTTAATACTCTGACATATAGTTTTATAACAGCGTCATGAATATTTTTCTTGACCTCAACTACAGTGGTACAAATATAATTTGTTATTAAAATGTCATTAAGTGTTAATACTCTGTCAAATAGTTTTATAACAACATCATGAATATTCTTCAGTTCATAATGATTTGTTAAAGTTTCCTCAATGTGTTTAAAGGGACACAAGGCAGCATTTATATGTTAATAAATCATCTTCGTAAGTCGGTATATGGTTAAATGACTCATTACATGACGAATGAAGACTCTCTCGCCCGCCCCTACCGTCTGTAGGAAGAATACCCCACTTGCAAGTTCGCTGTATCCGACCCGGTGTCCTTCAGTCTCGTATAGTCTTAGATATAGAACGCATTTACTCCCAGACACTAGGGGGAGCTAGTAGAGAAATAATACTCAGACTTGCCTTGTGTGCCTTTAATAAATAAAATCAATCATCCGATATAATAATAATAATAATAAAAATTGATACAATTATATTTCATTGCATTTGGAGAACGATTCACCTAAAATTAAATCAAAACAGTACAATAATGGGTTAAGCAATGCAGTGTTGGGTCCTTTGTGTGGGGAAGTTCTGTTAGTTGTCAGTTTTTTATGTATTGTGCACATACATAAAGTTAAGTATAATATTTTGACGTGTCTGTTGCATTTTGTTAAGGTATTTAAGATCATTTGTCCTAGTATTAACACTTACTGACATTTAAATTACAGTTTAATGTAATGTTAACCCATAAAGCTAGGTCGTTTCTTAAGTTTAATAATTATTCTGCTATGTCATGTTTATGACAGATCAAGTAGTCATAAAGACATTTCAAACAATGTCAACTTTGCATTAAAAATGACACAATTGAACAAATGACACTTAATGAGAGTTGTCATAAATGTGCATAAAATCTCCTTCATGTTCATAGCACGTGTCATGTCATGATTATGAAGGTGTCTTGTCAATCTTATGAACACCCCTTCAAGTAAAGCGTTACGATCAAAATAAACTTGTGTGGTAGTTTTTCTTGTAACTTGTGAGGTGTCCATCATGTCAGCAATGTCAACAATGATTACAAGCTGTTTGCTTTCATTTATTAAATTTTTTTTAATTTTGGGGTATGGTTAAATGTCTATTTCAGTTTTACTGACAGACCAAATTTTGCCTTATTTTAGCCTAGACATCTGTCCTGTGTTTGGGCAGCTATAGGGCGTCTTTTAAACACAAAATTGTCTGCTGGGTAATTTATTGAATTTTACATATAAAAACTCACATATGAAGTGGTCGTATTCCTGTAATGTAAGGTCTTATAGCCAGGGCCGTTTCTAGACGTTTTGACGCCCAAGGCGAAACCCCTATTGGCACCCCCCAAACAAGATCATACAGTTTTACATGCAATATTACACATAAAACACAAATCATGTAAAAATTATGTGATTATGTACCAATTTGTCATCGTCTAATAAAGTTTTATAAGGAAAAAATAATTTTGTGCTTTTTATTGAACCAACTTTTAAATTGACCTTTGAACTCTTTGATCTAATGGTGGTGTTGAGCGCTGAAAATGCTAAATTTACATGTATTTAATGATCAGGCACTATTTGATATCCCTCTGATTCAATGGCTTATAGACATCAAAATTGACTGTAATCCAGCCAAATATTGCTAGGGGAACTGTGGTGGCAGCAATCACATTTTAGGGGTGGCTGTACCCAGGTTGAGGTATATTTTTGACTCAAGGGCCAACCAGTTTTGAAAGAAAAATTTAGATTTATTTATTCCAAATTAACACTCTATAACTGTCCTATACATGGACATTTATCTTTACCCTGCTTTAAGAAACACAATTTCCTATTTAGCTGTCCATCCTGTGTTAAACACGCGACATTCAAAATTTATTTTTTGTTTTGTTGTCATGCTCATTTTTTCACTCATTTAAATGAGTGAAGCAGCAGTCAAAATGTATATGCGCTTTTTGGCACCCCCTGTAGCTGGTTGTGCCCTAGGTGACCACCTAGCTTGCCTATGTCTAGAAACGGCCCTGCTTACAGCAGATGGTTTGTGTGTATGGGTTTATGGGGTCACTGTGGTCATATGTGTGTAAGTTGTGTTGAGGTAACAGACTCATGACAGTTACCAGTAAGGTTGAAGCTAATCTGTGCCATCAGCTGTCTGTTTGTTGGATGTCACTACACACACACACACACACACACACACACACACACACACACACACCGCTGGCAATGTCAGCTTGTCAGTCCACATATGTTCGTCTGGATGAAAGGAGAGGCGAGGACACAGGCAGTTGCCGTCTTTTTCCTGTCGTACCCTACACTTGTCCTCCTTATCTGCCTTTTATCTGTCCATCACTATAACTATTCACATCATAAAACTATTCACTCATTCTTGAAAGCGTCTCAGTGCATCTTGGTCCTTTAATTTTTTGTATCTTGTATCCACAATTGCTTTGTAATAGTGAAAACTTCACATTTTAGAAAAAAATAAACCTTATCCAAAAGCAAGACGAATCAAACATTGGGAATCATGCTGTGGCTAGTAGGAGTCATAAAGTTAAGTCTCTCTCTGTCTCTCTCTCAAATAATTTTAATGGCAACAGACAGAAACTTTACTTACTGTAGGTGTAATTTAAAACCAGTAATTTAGACATGAAAGGGTAAGTTTATTCCAGAATTCATATTTTGTCATTAATTAATGTCCCTCATGTCGTCCCACACTCAATAGACTTTAGTTCATTTTCAGAACGCAAATGAAGATATTTTTGATAAAATCTGAGAGCTTTCTGAGCCGGTGCATCATTTGAATCTTTGTGCATCATGCGTCATCAAAATACGCGCCTGCTGCAGATACGTCAAAAGGGTTTATGGTAATAAAGACGCTCACGTTCACAAAATACTCGCAAGACACTAACTTAATAAACTCTTATTACGCGTGAGAAGATTATGCGAGTATCTGGAAAACGTGAGCGTCTCTTTTATCGTAAACTCTTTCGACACATGTGCAGCAGGCTCGTATTTTGACATGACGCGTGATGCACATAGGTTCACATGACGTGCCAAACACATATTTTTACATGACGAGCCACACAAATGTCGGGCTAAATATGTTTTGATGACCGTCGCATTGTGTGTCTTCAAAAAAGAAGTCACCGGGCGCCACTGAACGCAACTCACAACTTTCAGAGCTCAGAAAGGCAGTAAAAACATCGACCTTCGGATTCACAGACAAGGATTAAGGGCCAGGTAAACTTTTTTTTTAAGTAAACCCGTCACTTAAGTCCGCACAGCTTTCAAAGTATACTCACTTGAACTTTACCGCTGCTACGCGGCTTAAATGATTACTCTACCAGGCCGTCAGGGAAGCACTGATTCACGACATTTACAGTACATTAAAAATTTAGGATAGATGAAGAAAAGCGGATTCACCATCGCAAACAAAGTACAAAAAAAAAAAAAAAAACAAAGAACAGGAATCAAACATTATGGTGACGAAAATGCTTCACAGCTTTCTGTTCTTGGAAGAAGTGAAAATAAAAGAAGAAAAGATGATGGTGTGTGTGCAAACGCTGTTTATTGCCTTTGTGTTATTGTTTTTAGTGAAGTGTCCTGTCTTAATATTTTCACACGCATTTCCGTGCTGTCTCAAATTTTGGGCAGCACACGGATGGTGCACACGGACGCCCACGGACCCTCCTGATGACGAAAATGACGTCATGCGGACGCCGCATGTATGAGGACAACCCTTGTATACCTTGGGCTTTAAGGTTAGACTAAGACACATGTTTGAGCCGTCTCAAATAAAAATAACTTGCACTGACAGATTTTAAAATAAGCCACTGCCATTGATTTGTCTCAAGATACACACCACATATTTTTTTAAGGCATGATTATAAATAGTGCTCAAACATCTTAATTTATCTTAGGCCTAATCCTGGCTTTAGCTAATCCTTGTCTCTGAAACTGTGAAACTTATCAGACTCTTTTGTTAAGGTTCAGTAATTTTACTTTAATGGCAATGAAAAGGTTGTAATTTAATATAAATAAAAAATAACCTTTTAACTGATATGGGGCGGTTTCCCGTACAGGGTTTAGATTAATCCAGGATTAGGCGTTAGGTGTTTTAGGACATTTAAGTTGTTTTTACAAACAAACCTTACAAAAAATAATACTGGTGTGCATCTTGAGTGCAAAACAATGGCACTGATATTTAGGGCTGTCAAAAGATTAATCGCGATTAATCGCATCCAACATAAAAGTTTGTGTTTACATAGCATATGTGTGTGTACTGTGTATAAATATTATGTATATATAAATACACACACATTCATGTATATATTTAAGAAATATTTGCATTTAAATACTGTATATACATTTCTATAATTTATATTATATATAAATATAAATATTTTATATATAAATATAACAATTTTTTCTTAAATATATACATGATTGGGTGTGTTTTTATATATAAATAATAATTATACACAGTACACACACATATGTTATGTAAACACAAACTTTTATTTTGGATACGTTAATCGCGATTAATTTTTTGACAGCCCTAGAAGATATGTCAATACAAGTTGTTTTTCAAATTAAGCCAGCTTAAACATGCATTTTAGTCTAGGACTAGGATAAACAATGGGAACCACCCCTTAGTGTTTTGTAGGTTAAGTGTAATTTGTATAAAAAGGCCACTACTATACTACTCATACTTTTTCTGTAATATTCAGCATTTATAGCTGGAGAAATGTATGCATAAAATATACTGTAGCCAGCTATATTTGTCCAAGTGTGTAGTACACACAACCAGAGCATGCTATCTTAATGCACAATCACCACACTTTATATTTTCATTTTACTCTGTACCATAAAGTCAACGTTTACCATTTCTAACAGTAACATAAGATAGAAATGATTTTTTCTAGTTCAGATTTAAGGAAAAATGAGTTGCGGTGCGAAAAGACGCTGCTGGTGACTGAACTCTATTCTGACCTGAAAGATATATACAGAGGTTATGAGGACATATCTGAAGTCTTTTTCTGTGTGTTTGTTTGTATGTATACACAGTGTGAATCCAGGGACTATTTGCTGTGTCTGCCCACTAGATTTTCCTTCTTTCTATTGCCCAGACCAGACTTTATCTCCCTCTGTGCAGTTTGAAAACAATAAAAGAAAAGCGATGTGTCTTGTTCAGTCACTAAATAGCTGTCTCGTTTGCTCCCCTGAGGTGGCTGCACATCACTGACTGCCCCATCCATCAGCCCGACCCACAACCCTCAAACTCCCCGAATAAAGATGATAAATACCTCAGACTGTGAGGAAGAGTAGGGCAAATAAGGAGAAAGAAGAAGAGTAAGAGTTCCCCAGTAGGACGGATGGATGGAAGATAAACAAAATGTCTTTATGCATTGCTCTTATTACACATCTAATCCTTTTACTTCTTTAACCCTTGAATTATGCTCCAGGTCAATTTGACTCATTTAGATTTTTAAGCTTTCGGAATAAACAGTGAACCTGTGATTTTATTGAAATTTGGTGACTTTTTCTCCACACATTTATGGCCATGAACATGCATGCAAAGTTAGGATACACTGATATGTTTTTATAGTGGGTTTATTTTTAACACAAATCATGTTTTTGTATACATTTTGATGTTTGCGGGTCATTTTGACATTTTTTTGGTCCAAGGCAACTAAAGACACAAATTAAATAAATTTATTGCATATGTTTATATGCATGCAAAGTTAGGATACACTTATATGTTTTGTAGTGTATGCAAATAATTTTGTAACGATTTTGATGTTTGCGGGGCAACTGTACAGACCCAAATTAAATATATAAAGAGTTTGGTTCCAAAACGCGATAAACGGCATTTAAAAAAAAAATCATAGTTACCACCAAAATCAGTATTGTATCTGGTCAGTATTAAAAAGTCAATTCTTCATTTTAGGTAAAATCCGCCATGTTATTCTGTCATCTTTTCTCCCTTTTTTCCCAAACTGCGACAAACGCCAGTCCTCCTTCTCCGCAAAATGCACTAAATCTGGTCAACCAATCACAGCGCAACATTCCACGCATTGTAAACAATAATGTCGGCGCTTTGAATACACACAGATCCTAGTTTTCCTCATCTACTTTGTACTTCGTGATCAACAAACAAACAAAAACAAAATAGTAATTTTGATGGCATTGATAAACCTGTGGTGGTTTTCTGTGGCGGGGAAGAAACGTAAGCCATCAAAATCTAATAATTTAAGTGTGAGGAACTCGGGCAAAGGGAAAATGTTGTCTGTTGCTTGTTCTCACACGACAGCATAAAGCGTCTGTCATGCTAATACATTGACTACAGAGGGATCTTATGAAAAACTTTCCATTATTTTACTTAAAGTTAATGAAATTTAGCAGGATCAAAACATTTTACAGCTGATCGCTGTCAAAAAGGTTCAGCGACGACGTCCCAAGGATGACAGCAGCAATGACAGTGTTCTTAATATGACAAAGTAAGTGTTTTGATTAATGCCATTTATATATTGATTCAATAGATTTATAGCAGTTTGAAAAAAAACCTTGTCATGGATTTATTGCATTTTGCTGAAAAATTAATCAGTTTTTATAATAAATCTTTGAAAATCAAATTATGGATTTACATTTTTAATGTTATTATAACCTTAAGATGCTATGTGAATGTTTGTAACAGAAAATAGTGGTTTTCATCTTGTCACTTTCTTGGTATAGAAAACACGTTTTTACACAAATTAGTCAAAATGGATTTATTGCGTTTCGTAACCAAAGTCTTCATACAGTGAGGAAAATAAGTATTTGAACACCCTGCTATTTTGCAAGTTCTCCCACTTAGAAATCATGGAGGGGTCTGAAATTGTCACATGACTTTCTGGCATGACTCCTCTGGATCATCCAAATGGTCATTGGCAAACTTTAGACGGGCCTGGACATGTGCTGGTTTAAGCAGGGGAACCTTCCGTGCCATGATTTCAAACCATGGCGTCTTAGTGTATTACCAACAGTAACCTTGGAAACGGTGGTCCCAGCTCTTTTCAGGTCATTGACCAGCTCCTCTTGTGTAGTTCTGGGCTGATTTCTCACCTTTCTTAGGATCATTGAGACCTCACGAGGTGAGATCTTGCATGGAGCCCCAGTCTGAGGGAGATTGAGTGTCATGTTTAGCTTCTTCCATTTTCACCAAGCTGCTTGGCAATTTCCTCATAGACCATTCCAGCCTTGTGGAGGTGTACAATTTTGTCTCTAGTGTCTTTGGAGAGCTCTTTGGTCTTGGCCATGTTAGTAGTTGGATTCTTACTGATTTTATGGGGTGGACAGGTGTCTTTATGCAGCTTACGACCTCAAACAGTTGCATCTAATTTAGGATAATAAATGGAGTGGAGGTGGACATTTTAAAGGCAGACTAACAGGTCTTTGAGGGTCAGAATTCTTGCTGGTAGACCGGGGTTTAAATACTTATTTGCAGCTGTATCATATTTTATCAAATAAATAGTTTAAAAAAATCATATACAGTTTTGTTCAAAATAATAGCAGTACAATATGACTAACCAGAATAATCAAGGTTTTTAGTATATTTTTTATTGCTACGTGGCAAACAAGTTACCAGTAGGTTCAGTAGATTCTCAGAAAACAAACAAGACCCAGCATTCATGATATGCATGCTCTTAAGGCTGTGCAATTGGGCAATTAGTTGAAAGGGGTGTGTTCAAAAAAATAGCAGTGTCTACCTTTGACTGTACAAATTCAAAACTATTTTGTACAAACATTTTTTTTTCTGGGATTTAGCAATCCTGTGAATCACTAAACTAATATTTAGTTGTATGACCACAGTTTTTTAAAACTGCTTGACATCTGTGTGGCATGGAGTCAACCAACTTGTGGCACCTCTCAGCTGTTATTCCACTCCATGATTCTTTAACAACATTCCACAATTCATTCACATTTCTTGGTTTTGCTTCAGAAACAGCATTTTTGATATCACCCCACAAGTTCTCAATTGGATTAAGGTCTGGAGATTGGGCTGGCCACTCCATAACATTAATTTTGTTGGTTTGGAACCAAGACTTTGCCCGTTTACTAGTGTGTTTTGGGTCATTGTCTTGTTGAAACAACCATTTCAAGGGCATGTCCTCTTCAGCATAGGGCAACATGACCTCTTCAAGTATTTTAACATATGCAAACTGATCCATGATCCCTGGTATGCGATAAATAGGCCCAACACCATAGTAGGAGAAACATGCCCATATCATGATGCTTGCACCTCCATGCTTCACTGTGTACTGTGGCTTGAATTCAGAGTTTGGGGGTCGTCTCACAAACTGCCTGTGGCCCTTGGACCCAAAAAGAACAATTTTACTCTCATCAGTCCACAAAATGTTCCTCCATTTCTCTTTAGGCCAGTTGATGTGTTCTTTAGCAAATTGTAACCTCTTCTGCACATGCCTTTTTTTAACAGAGGGACTTTGCGGGGGATTCTTGAAAATAGATTAGCTTCACACAGACGTCTTCTAACTGTCACAGTACTTACAGGTAACTCCAGACTGTCTTTGATCATCCTGGAGGTGATCATTGGCTGAGCCTTTGCCATTCTGGTTATTCTTCTATCCATTTTGATGGTTGTCTTCCGTTTTCTTCCACGTCTCTCTGGTTTTGCTCTCCATTTTAAGGCATTGGAGATCATTTAAGCTGAACAGCCTATCATTTTTTGCACCTCTTTATAGGTTTTCCCCTCTCCAATCAACTTTTTAATCAAAGTACGCTGTTCTTCTGAACAATGTCTTGAACGACCCATTTTCCTCAGCTTTCAAATGCATGTTCAACAAGTGTTGGCTTCATCCTTAAATAGGGGCCACCTGATTCACACCTGTTTCTTCACAAAATTGATGACCTCAGTGATTGAATGCCACACTGCTATTTTTTTGAACACACCCCTTTCAACTAATTGCCCAATTGCACAGCCTTAAGAGCGTGCATATCATGAATGCTGGGTCTTGTTTGTTTTCTGAGAATCTACTGAACCTACTGGTAACTTGTTTGCCACGTAGCAATAAAAAAATATACTAAAAACCTTGATTATTCTGGTTAGTCACATTGTACTGCTATTATTTTGAACAAGACTGTATTGTGATTTCTGGATTTTTTTTGATTATGTCTCTCACAGTGGACATGCACCTACGATGACAATTTCAGACCCCTCCATGATTTCTAAGTGGGAGAACTTGCAAAATAGCAGGGTGTTCAAATACTTATTTTCCTCAATAAATGCAAATGTTAAAAATGCAAGAAGTCACATGCTTGATGTGTGCACATCGTGTCAACAGTGATTTCTTAAATTTGTTCAATGAGCCTCAAGAACAAAAGATGAGCCTGTTTAGAAAAAAAGCGTCATTTCATTTCACTGCAAATTTTGTTTATTTAGGATGTTTTAAACATACGTATTAGGGATGTGCATCGATGCATCGCGCTCCCATTAAAAAGACCTGTCTGAAATCGATTCTGAATCGTAAGGCTCCGATTCAGTGTTTCATGCACAGCTTGTGCATGTACTACGGCTCCGTGATCAGTAGGAAGTCCTTATCAATCTAAAATCACTACAAGTTTGACTCGTTTATAACATGCATTTAAAAAAGCAACACTCGTCAAACACAATCATTTAAAATATTCTTTATTATCATGAAAATACCTGAAACAATCTGAAGAACAGCGATATAAATATTCCTTTAGACATTTCCTGGAATAGTGTTTGGTATACTACTTCTTCTGTGGCACAAATGGTGTTTCTAAGCGAGAGCGCCCCCTGGCTTTTGGATGTGCCTGCATTTCACCGTAATTCATTCAAATTCATTCATTGAGAAAACGCGCATTTGCCCGATTAATTTTCACAACCCTAATACGTATACATAAAAAAAAGATTTTTTTTTAAATGTTACAACAGTTTATGTTCAACATTTGTTAAAACGAACATGTTAAAAATTGTGGTTAAATACATTTTTAAAAATCATACTTTTTAATATTAAGTGTTTGTAATGTGTAACAAATACTGATACTAAAATAGTCCTGTTCTTGTCTATTTCCTTCTTGTTTTTTAAAATGTTATATTTAGGGAATTGCATTTAATTCAATTAAGGTGAAATTGACCAAAATAGTCACAGAAATGGAACACAATACAAGGGTTAATACTCTTATCGGACAGTTTTAATGGAGAGTGACAGAAAATAATTGCAAAAGCCACTAAACGCCACCTTTATTTTAAACTAAATATTTGAATACAAACTGAAAGGTGTCACAGGATTGTGTGAGGTGACATTGTTTTATGTTTGGGTTTCATTGTCTGTTATTTGTTCATAATGGTGTTACAAAAACTGTAAAGAAGAATTTTAAAAAACGAGTTTATTGAAATGCTACTAAAATATATATTAAGGTCCACTCGCACCATCACTACTTTTCGCTATTTGCACCTTGCATACTGATACAAATGCAAACACAGAACTGACAAAATCTCTAACCGATAGGCTTCCTTTACGGTGAGATAAATAATATTTCAAGTGAGCTGAAACTATTTAAACAGTCTAAATGTATGAGATTTAACAGGTCTAGAGTTGAGCTTCCCAATCCAAAAGTCTTTCAATGCCTTCTCTGCCATATTTCCCTCCAATCATCCACATCCTCACGCACGACTAATCTCACATCAGCCCACCCGGACAAAGACGAGGGCGAACCCGCAGAGATATTCCCACTGTACTGTCATCCCCCGCAGGCTCGGGCCTACAGGCTGACCATCCTGACTTTAATGTCATGTGACAGTGGCAGCCTCTGACAGATGTACGCGTGTACGTTCGACTTTGTGATGTCACAACGACGGTGGAAGATGATGCGTGCATGCGTCGTTGCCGTGGTAATGGATAGAGAAATAAATCAAAGGAGATCTGGAGTCCTGCTGCAGTGTCATTGGGAATCACATCACGCGCTCACCGCTTCGACGACGCCGAGCCGCGGTGGGCCAGCTGGAGGAATTTGAATTCTCGTTGCGTGCTCTTGAGACGGAACGGGACTTGATGGATTGGCTGGTGGAGAAGCAATGATAGCCTGATCTGCATCTGGATAGCCGGCGGTATTTTTTATTCGCCTCACACGCACACAGAAGAGGTTGGGTGGATAAGGTCATCTTGGTGCACAGTGCGTTTGTATATCAGAAAGAAGCAGAAAGGGTTGGTAATGACCTCAGACATGTTGTATGAAGCGGCGTATTTCTCCTCCCGCCTGCCATTTTAACGGGCGGATAAAATGGCCTCAGCTGAATAATTAATACTGCAGCCCATTAACGAAGCATTACAATGGCTTCTTCTCATCGATTTTTCCTTCCCAGTCTACGCCTCTCTCTTTTTTCTGACTTTAACTTAATCGTGGTGTCCGAGCCTGGCTGTGTTCACATCGGGTCTAATCTTGGCTTGGGTTCAAATTGGTGGCTTGTGAGGGAAATGCCATCAGAATTTTACTCGAAAAATATTTTAAAATGACAGATTTTGTCATGCATGGCTTTATCCCTCCGTGACCCTACTGATGCGAGTTTGGAGATAGGACAGATTTAGCTTCTAGTAAGAATGAAAATTAGTTGCGTCACAACTTTTCCAAACTCCCAAGTTGGCAAGAGAAGTGCGGCAAGTGCAAAACATACAACTTTTGACAAGTTGTGTTGGAACAGACCCAAAAGTCTGAACTCTCTTGTACGACCAAAGCTACAATAAGTCAGATCCCCGGGTCACAGAGCTTCACAAAATCAATTCATATCTAGACAGATAGGAACAGCGGTCAATGTTTAGCTACATCGTATAGATAACACCCCCCAAACTTATTATTGCAGACACACACACAAGAGGAAAAGTGGATATAAAACGCTGAGTAAGGGAGGATAGTGAGTGCGTTAGAGAGATGAAGGAGATAAATATTACCAGTGCAGGTTGTTGAGCAGGGCAACTGGTCGATAATGAATGTGTCCCATTACAGAGCGGCAATAGGAGACTTCTGCTGACACCAGCATCTAATGTACCTCCAACGCATCTGATAATAATACAAATCAAAACACACACACACAACAACACCACAACAGAGAGCACTCATATTTAACCCCAAGTCAACAGAGTAAATTACGGTAATCCAGGACTTTTTTGCAAATCTGTAATTGTCAATTTCAGACCAACAAATAGGAATCATGACAACCCATCTTAAGCCTGGGATACACTGCAGGATTTTTGGACTCTTATAAGATCATTACCTTATCAGACTGTGTGACATGGATCATTTAAACTTGGGAACGACAAGCATGTAGATTGTACGATGATGACACATATTCGCAAGACCGGGAAAATGTCCATCTTTGAACCTCTCTCACTGTACGACATAGGACCATCGATTAAGAGCCACAATCACAGAAATCTCCATGATTGTATCACAATGGCAATCTTTTATCTGGGACAGACAAATATCGTGCAGTGTATCCTGGGCTTTAAAGTGCACCTATTTCAATGCTAAAAAACAACGTTATTTTGTGTATTTGGTATAACACATTATTTTCCATATACCATACATTTTTGTAGCTCTAGATTTCCCTCTCTTTCTGAAATGCACAAATTCATGTACAAAACTCATCGATTTAAAAAGTACTGTGTCCCTGATTGGTCAGCTAATCTGTACTTTGTGATTGGCGGAGTATCTCTGACGTCAGCAGGAAATGTGACGCTCCTTAACATGTTTGAAAGATTCGGTTTTTAACATGAGTTAACTTACAGGCTGTGAGTCCGAAGCGGGAGGAATTATGATAATGTCGGTCTTGTCTACATCACCAATCCCAGGAAGTAAACTGTTCCCTACAATCTGTGTGTTTGTTGTAGTCCAAGAAAAGAGATTTACGTTGGAGATGGTAACTCGCGTCATCGTTTACTTTGGGGTTTGTACATTTTGCATATCGTTAACATGTACTAATACACACTTACACAACAAAGGAAATGTCAAATTGTGAATCGGATAATTGGTGTCTTTAAACATGATTATCCTAATATAGATTTGCATAAGAGCAGGTGTCCCAATGCGCCGCATTACCCTAATTCACGCTTCACTGAAAAATTGTTGCTGTAAAATTTAAGTTTAATCAAAACGGCTTTTGCTGATATACTGTAGCTTAGGTGTTTTCAAACTTTTTTGTCAGCCAAACCCCTTTGACCTAAATAATTTACTTAAAATTTAACTTGAAAAACATTTATTTTTATTGCTAGATAAAATGTATCTGTCCATTTTGCATCAGTTCTCAGTTTTTTTTTTGTATAAATTGTAGTGTTGTGTAATAATCAGATAATAAAAAGATAAAAATATATATTTTGTTAGTATTTAGATTTTTCATTTTAAAATTATTTACATTTTATTATTTAATTGTAATTATTTTTTTTTAAATGTCACAAACACCCTACAATTCCCGTGCAAACCACCAGGGGTGGAAACCGTGGTACATCTTATAAAAACTGTTACAAAGTTGATATTGCTTAATTTTATGAAAGTAGTTAAAGTAAAGTATTTTAAAAAAAGTGATTTGTTGTCTCAACAACCATGACATGGTATGATAAGTCGTTTTTACTTAGAAACATACATATTCACAGCCTGGATCTCTGAATTCATACATATTTTACGAGTTTATGAATTCATAGAAAGTTTTTTTATTATAAAAATAATAAAACCCCACTCATAACCCCAATGTCACAGGAGTGAAAGCAAATCGTATAAAACCTACAAATGTGGTCATACCAATTAATACGAATTAGCCACCTGGTAAAATACATACAAATTACAGTAAGATTGCCTTGCGTTTTTAACACTTAAAATGCAGTGTTCATGCAACACAAAATTATAAATGACAAGGAAAACTCAAGAGTAAAGTGAAGGGAAAAATCTGACTGCAAGAATTCAATCAATCAATCAAATAAAAAACTTAAATACTTATATTTCAACATACAGCTAATAATAAGTTAACGTAACAAATTTCGAGTTTAATGAATTTAAAATTATTAGTAACAATTGTGTGATGAAATCCTAAAAGCCCTTGGGCCTGAATATTTGGATTTTTCATGTTTTCCAAACAATAATAATGGATTTAAATGATTATTAAAGAGAGGTTTAGACTCTATTTAGTAATTATTAAAGGGACACTCATTTTCCAGCTCCCCTTGAGTTAAACATTTTTACCGTTTTGGAATCCATTCAGCCGATCTCCCGGTCTGGCGGTACCACTTTTAGCATAGCTTAGCACAATCCTGATTAGACCATTAGCATCACGCAAAAAAATAACCTAAGAGTTTCAATATTTTTACTATTTAAAACTTGACTCTTCTGTAGTTAACATCGTGTACAAAGACTGACGGAAAATTAAAAGTTGCAATTTTTCTAGGCAGATATGGCTAGGAACTATACTCTCATTCTGGCGTAATAATCAAGGACTTTAACATTGCTGTAGGAGGCGTAATGATATTACGCAGCACCTGAAAATAGTCCCCTTAACTTTCAATAGCAGGGGACAATTTTCAGGCGTTACATAATATCATTTCACCTGCTGGTTAGCTTGATGCTACTGGTCTAATCAGATTCAATGGATTATGCTATGCTATGCTAAAAGTGTTATCACTAGACTCAGAGATCAGCTGAATGGATTCCAAAACAGTAAAAATCAAATGTTTAACTCTTCTTTAGGGGAGCTGGACAATGAGCCTATTTTCAAAAAAGTGATGTGTCCCTTTAATATTTTGTCGTAAATGATCATTCCCAAAGTCACCATTCAGTTGTTGGGGTTGAGCAGATTCATATATTTGTGTAAATACAACAATGATTTTCTTGTTATGTTGACTTAAAGTTTTAGGTAAACCCAACACATCACTTATTGATGTTGATAGGACTTATTGATCACATCATTTATGACAGTGCAGTCATCCTTATTAGAGACACCACCCTGTCAAACTGCCTATATTACAAGTCAATACTTTTATTAAGTCTGCTATCAACGTTGACCCAAGACCCCATGAGCATTTATTTTAAAAACTCTACCCTTCTTCGGCAAGAATTATGTTGTATGATCTATAAGAGGACATGCTATCTGTGCTGTGGGTATTAAAGTATAGCTGGTGTTAATACAGTATCTCTAGTTGTTTCTGTGGACGGGCAGTAAGCCCTCTTAAAAGTGACAGTCAGGTGTTTAATAGTATCTTTCAGTCTGATCATCCATCAAAGCGATCGATCACAATCCCAGCGGTTTTATTAACGGTCCTGTCAGCCGGGCTGCTCCACGGTGCCCACGGTTGTCCAGGATGATAGATCATTAGCCAGTCCGCCTGTTATTTATTCTCTCATGACCTTGTGTACGCCTATTGTGAACGTATCAAATTATGAGAGCTGGGACGTGGGACGTTCAATATTCATGTGCATAAAAGTTGAGTCCGAGTGTCAGACCATTAATAAACCTAATGCACTATGGAATAAAAGCTTTAGTGTTCAGTTGTAGTCTGATCTCCTAAAGGTCACAATTTAGCAGGTTAATACGCCTCCATGTGCTATTCACAGATTCAGGGTTGAGAGGTTAAGCGCACATAATGTTATCAGATGACTTTAGTTACTTTTTACATTTACATCACAGAACCGCAGGGCTTTTAAACTGATTTAATATAACGATGAAGTATATGTCTATAATGTTTACAAAAATGAATCCTGCTTCTGTTGATTCCGGTCAATGAGCTTAAATAACATACAGAGAAAAGTTTTTTATAGTATGCATGCCTTGTGTTTTATTCTTGTGCGAATTGGACATGTACTTAGTTAAAGGACTATATTAGTGTTTTAAAAAGTAAACATGCTTACAACATAAGAAATTAGCAATTAGCCAACAGGCTAATATCCAAAACAGATATTATGTACATAATGTGCTATTCTCATCTCAAATTAGGTCATACAGCGAGGAAAATAAGTATTCGACACATCAGCATTTTTATCATTATGGGGATTTCCAAGTGGGCTATTGACACAAAATTTCCACCAGATGTAGCAATCAAGCCAAATATTGCATTCATACAAAGAAATAAGAACATTTAAGTATACAAGTTGAGTCATAATAAATACAGTGAAATGACACAGGGAATAAGTATTGAATACACTTATTTAATAAGCCTTTGTTGGTAATTACAGCTTCTAGACGCCTCTTGTATGGAGAGACCAGTCGTCTGCGTTGTTCAAGAGTAATTCTGGCCCATTCTTCAACACAAATGGTCTTTAAATCTTGAAGGTTCCTTGGGCCTCTTTTATGAACTTTGATCTTCAGTTCTCTCCATAGATTTTCTATGCAACTTGATTTTCTTTCTTTGAAACCACTTCATTGTTTCCTTGGCCTTGTGTTTGGGATCATTGTCTTGCCGAAATGTCCACCATCTTTTCATTTTCAGCTTTCTGGTAGATGGCAGCAGATATTTATCCAGAATGTCCCGGTACATTTCTCCATTCATCCTGCCTTCAATAATATGAAGTCTGCCAGTACCCCTTGCTGAAAAGCAGCCCCAAACCATGATGCTTCCACCCCCAAACTTAACTGTTGGTATGGTGTTCTTGGGGTGGTGGTCAGTGCCATTTCTTCTCCAAACATGGTGTGTAGGACTGCCACAAAGTTCAATTTTGCTTTCATCTGATCATACTATAGTCTCCCAATAATCCACAGGCTTCTCCAAATGCTCTTTCGCAAACTTTAACCGAGACTCAACATGCTTTTCAGCAATGGAGTCTTGCGTGGTGAGCGTGCATGGATTGCTTATAGTTTCTTTGAAACAACAGTAACTGCTGACGCAAGGTCTTCCTGAAGTTCTGCCAAGTGGTTTCTGGCTCTTGGAGAACTCTCCTGATTATTCTTTGGACTCCTCGGACAGGGATCTTACGTGGAGCACCTGATCGTGGCTGGTTTATGGTGAAGCGAGGCTCTTTCAATTTCCGGAAAATAGCCCCCACAGTGCTCACAGGAACATTCAGCATTCTGGACATGTGCCTATAACCATTCCCATCAAAATGCTTGTCAATGATAAGATTACGAAGATCTTTAGAGAGTTCTTTGCTTTTACCCATTATGCTGCCGTTCCTGTGAGAGGCCTTTATAGGCCATCAATTAGGACTAAAGCAGCTGATATCAATTAGTGCTGATAGGGGGCAGGGTTTCTCTCTCAATACTGACAGATTTCAGGTGATCTCCTGGCTTTCTATACCATTTTGCACCTTGTTCTCTTCATGTGTTCAATAATTATTCCCCGTGTCATTTCACTTTATTTATTATGACTCAACTTGTATACTTAAATGTTCTGATTCAATATTTGGCTTGATGGCTACATCTGGTGGAAATCTTGTGTCAATATAGCCCACTTAGAAATCCCCTTACTGATAAAACTGCTGATGTGTAATAATGATGTGAATGATGATATGAAATAAAAAACAAGCACAGAGCTATTTCAATGACATATGTGACCCTGAAACACAAAACCTCATAAGGGTCAATTTATGAATTAAATGTATTTATTAAATTAATAAATAAATAAGCTTTCCATTGATGTATGGTTTGTTAGGATAATACAATATTTGGTTGATATACTATTTGAAAATCATAAAAATAAAAAATAAATCGAGAAAATCGCCATTAAAGTTGTCCAAATGAAGTCCATAGCAACATATATTAATAATGACAAATACATTTTTAATATATTTACGATAGGAAATTGGCAAAATATCTTCATGGAACATGATCTTTACTTCCTAATGATAAAAATTTTTGACCCATACAATGTATTGTTGGCTATTGCTACAAATGTGCGACTAACGACTGTTTTTGTGGTCCAGGGTCACATATAAAGGTTATGACAGTATGTATACTTTCATGATCTCATCTTTATGCTCACCCCCTTTGAAGAAGTTCAGGCTTTAAATGGAAAGGTCCTGGTTACGGTACATGATTGTTTTTCACCGTGTGCATTGTGTTGAAAGCTAACACAAAGTGGAGTCCAGTGGAACGCTTCTTTTGCCTTTTCTCTTGTGGCCCTCCAAGAGCCCAGGGGCCCAATAAGCATCCATCTGCAGACAGCCCACTACAGCACGCTTCGATGGGCATCCGTGCAGGCCGGGTTATTTTGTAAATGTGTGCGTGTGTGTATGTTTGTGCACTCCAGTGTATCTGACTGCACAGGCAGACGTTTTATCATTCCAGAGCCTTGGGGACTAAAATCCTTTCTTACAAACACACAAAAACAATCTTCAGCAAAAGCCCACATCAGCGTTATTATCAAACCAATCAATCCATCTTCTTTGCAGGGCCACTATTAAGGGGCATTTTACATGGTATAGCGCACTTTGACTGTGAAATGTATTTGAGAAACATGTGGTTAAACTTGACTGGAACTCATATATCACATATTGCAGTGCAGAATGTGGTGTTTTAGTCAGAACCATCTAAAGGTGGACCAAGACTTTGGGGAGTTGAGACCAAGACCAAGGCAGGGTAAGACTTGGTTTCTCAGTTGAGACTAAAACAAGACCAATGGTCTGTACCATGAAGCCGGTTTAGTTGCCAATTAAAGCGATACTCCAGCCAAATATCAAAATTATGCTTCATGCCTTACTCACCCTCAAGCAATTCGCAAGCATAATTTTTCAGATGAGCACATTTGGGGTTATTTTAATAAATGTCCTTGCTTTTCCGAGCTTAAAATGGGAGAAAACAGGGATCAGGGAACAACGTTTGACTTTAAATTTCCTTTTGACTTTGCATTCATCTTTCAAAGAGGTAATCCACATGGCTCCAAGAGGTTAATAAAGGTAGCTTCAAGTAACAACGGTGTCTTGTAATCACGCAATTCACAAAAGTCATTGTGCAACACATTTATGGCAACCAACCCCATACGAAAAAAAAAATAATCATAATTGGGCCAAAAAACTGTAAAAAAATCTGTAGAAATTATAGTGTTACTTGCAGCTGGTTGCCATTAACTTACTGTAGATTTAAATTTATGATATTTACTGGCATAATTTTGCTCAAAGTTAAATGAACATTAAAGATGAACAAGTCGTTGTCTTTACAGAGTTAAACTAAAATAACAGCATCAAGCAAAGCATTCTGGGAAACAAAATTTGAAGCAAAAAAAAAAAACAGAAAAAGGTTGATGAGGATTTCTGGTTCCCAGAATGCTTTGCATCTTAAGATAAAGACTTATTTTTATTTAACTTTGAACAAACTCTTGCCAGTAAAAAAACTAAATTTAAATCTACAGTAAGTAACTGGCAATCAGCCGCAAGTAACACCGTAATGTATATGGAATTTTATATGCTAAATACATTTTGTTAAAAGTGATTCTTAATTAAATATATTTTTGAATGTGAAAATATATTTAGTTTTAAAATTCATAAATTAATATATATTTCAAAATGCATTTCAGGGGCAACAAAATACATTTCTTATTTACAACCCATACTGTAAAACTGCTGTCAAAAAACGACCAGGTTCTACAGTAAAATACTGTAGAAATTTACATGCTTGAATCCTTAACCCATGGCAGCTGGTTTTCCAAATCAAGGGTATTAATATGGTAACATACTGTTAAATATAGAGGAGCTGTTAATTAATGGTAGTAGAACTGTAAATTAACAGTAGATTGCTGGCAACTTAGCTGCCAGTAGATTACCATTATCCTGAAGTATTTTCCTAATATAAAATTTTGTATAAAATGTATAAGTTTGTAAAAAAATAATATAAGAATATTTTTGCAGTTGAAAATATATTTAATTTTAATCTTTTCAAACTTGTTATGTTTACAGGTTTTTAACATACAAAGTTTTTCTTCCAATGCAATGTGAATATAAATGCTTTTAAATATATGTTTAAAATATACAAAAAATACATTTTGTAAACATATTTCAAAATATATTTCAACACATATATTTTTTGTATATTTAAAATTATATTTTACTGTAATATTTTGCTGTATGGGAATGCTTGAATCATTTCCAAGATGTCATCCTTACCAGAAGCTAGTTATTATAGTTTAATAAGTTTGAAATATGGATATTTTTATAACAAAATCACATCAATTACCGCATAAGACCTTTATTAACCCCTTGAAAGCCGTGCGGATTACTTCTGTGAATGATGGATACACTTTTAAAGTCAAAAGAACTATGTCATTTTGTTGTAGGACCCCCTTGAAAATGAAATCTCAAGGAGCTATCCTTAAATAATACATTCAAGAGTTGTTCCCGATCCCCATTTTCTACAATTATAAAGTTTGGAAAAGCAAAGTAATTTACTAAAATAACTCCAAATGTGTTCATCTGAAACATGATGTATGTGTATCTCAGATTGCTTGGGATGAGTAAATGGGGCTATTTTAATATTTTGCGGGAGTACTAGCCTGCATGGTTAAAACCAGACCATTCTCAGTAATAACGGAGTTATGGTCTGGCAAAGCTTCATAGACAAATCATTTCCAAAGTGGGCGTCACCAACGGACGACTCTCAAATGCCTTGGTGTCCAATTGGATAGACCTAAAACCAATCACAGCGATGAAGGAGATGACATATGCAGAGCTATATCAGACTTTTGCCAGATCCACATTGTAAAAAATGCTTTGCTTCCTTTAAAATTTTTTGTTGAATCAACTCGGATTTCCAAGTCATTTCAACTTACTATTATTTATCTTGACTAGAAATGAGTTGTTATAACTTCTGGTGAGTTGTTATAACTTATAAAATTAAGTTGACTTTTCTCAACTATATTTTATAAGTTGTAACAACTCATCTCTGTTGACATGACTTGTAAATTTGAGTTGATTTGACAAAAAATTTTAAGGCAGCAAAGTTTTTTTTACAGTGCAGTCGTTAAGACAGCGATAACATTTTTTTTTTTGATATGAAGGCTTCGAGTGTTGTTCTTTGCTCGTGTTTTTACAAAAAGGAAAAGTTTAAATCTCTTAAAACAGACCCGATAGCTGATTTGAACAAGTGATGTTTCACGTCGGCATCCATCTTTTTAATGTACAAAATCTGCTTCACCGTCGCTGCGCTGTCGTCATCGTGTAAAGACCGCCCCAACGTTTATGATAGTGCTGTGATTTCTCAACATTAGAAATTGACTTGAATGGCCTCTTTGCCAGACTACTTGCAGAGCAAATTTAAATTTGCCGGAAGTTGTCTGGGTTTTCCCAGGCTACGGGAGTACTGCTTTGAGTTTAACTCCTTCCCCGCCATTGACGAGTTATCACATCAATTAAGAGAAAACCCTTCCCTGCCTATGACGAGTTTTTCCGGCAATCCATATTTTCGCTATTATCCACTAGGTGGCACTCTTACCCAATTTATAAAACACTAAGACATCCACTAATGCCAAAGAGTAAAATGTTTTAATCATGGCTCTGAATCTGATCTCTAACAAAAGTCAAAAAAGCAATTATCTCAGCAGCTTTTTGCTCAAAATTTGGTCTTTGAAGACATCTACTCATATTTGAGAGCTGCTAAAAAGAGAACAAATGAAGATAGGATGAAACTGCTTTTTTAAAGGAGTCTGACCTTTCATTTAATGAATTGTATGTTTATATATTTAAAAAAGAACAGGCATTAAACTTTTGTGAAAATCATAAAAAAAAGCTGGCACTGGTTGGCAACTAAAACGCTGTCAAGTAAAGAGTTAGGTTTAGTTTGTGTCAATCCTGGGTTTTGGGTACCAGAAGTAGCTAGGCTATATGCCGTGTTCATCGCCATGGTAACTTACACCACATGCAGTGTAAAACGGCCTTTAGTGTGTCCTGTCACCCCTCCTCACAGCTCAGTGCCACAGCAACCCAGTAGACTCATCCATCGTTCTGTGCCAGGCGTGAGATCGATCGAGTCGCTCTCTTAATCAGCTCTCTGTTGACTGCAGGGCAGAGGAGGAGAGATGGAGCGCTTGGTTACCTCCGTTCATTCACTTTGTACCTTACCTCCGAATCCTCAGCGGTCCGCCTTCAGCGCCTGTGGGGCCGGCGTGTATCAGGAGTCCAGCCTGAGGGAGTCTCTGTCAGGTTTCTGGACGGTTCGAGCTCTCTGGTCTCAGACTCTGCTGCTGACGCTTGGAGTGACTGTGATGATTAATTATAGAGGAAGTGCTGCTCACTATACATTATTTAAACTTTTCCAAAATCACAAACATGAAGAAAACATGTTTTAATAGCACCTTTTTATGATACTTGTATATATAATCCGAGTAAAGTCTTCATTGGGTTTCCAAGTTAAAGGACCATGAAAACTTCTACACTTGTTCTCTAACAGAGAAATACATTGACCTTATCCGCAGACATGCACTGAAGTGAAGAGAACCGAGGTCCCATCTGTGACCCAATCACTTACAACTCCACAAGCTTGCATTGCCTCCGGGGCCGCCCGCACCTGTGTACACACAGCTGTACATACACGCACACACCTGCACACCTGATATTACATGAAAACAAGCACATCATCTATTGATCAAAATAATTTATTATTATACAATTACAGAAAATAAAGACTTTCATTTAATTTGATCTGTAACATTGAGGTAAAAAGGCATCGCACAATGATGATGCACTTGTGATTTTATTACACATAAAAACAAAGCAGCGCATTGCATTGTGGGAAAGTCTGGTCCCCTCTACTGGCTACTAATGAAGACACACACTTCACAATTAAAAACGTCTATTAAATCAAATAACTGATCTATGACCATTACTTCGGTCTCTCTGAGCACTGATTCTAGATCAGACCGATGTGGTTCATTCAGACTGTTGTGGAGAAGAACTGCCGTAGCAGGTCCTTTTTATTGACCTTGCCCATCTGATTTCTTGGCATTTCGTCCACCACGATCAGTCCTGAGGGGATGCTGTATGAAGCCATGTGATCTCTGGGAGAGAAATAGAAATAAGACCATTGTGTTTGTCTTTGCAACTTGTTAAAGGGAAAGTTCACCCAAAAATGAAAATTTGCTGTTTATTTACTCAACTTCAGGCCATCTGATATGTTTGTGACTTTGTTTACTTTAGTAGACGAATAATAAAGATATTTAGCAGAAAACTTATAGGTGGCACTCGGAGGCTGGTTTGCCAACTGCCACCAAACATCACAAGATCATCAAGCTCATGTTTGGTAAAGGCCATCACTAGTTTAAAGTTCCTGTTTTTTTCTGTGTTTAGGTACAACATGGTCCTTTTTTGGAGTATTCCTTAGTCAAAAAATCAGAATATTGTCATCATCTAACTGGGAAGTACAGGGCTGCAGCCGTTCTCTGTAGTCCTTGAAAAGCGATTTATGTTAATTAAAATGTATCGCTTGGCTTTGAACTTTGAGCTTTATCATTTTGCAGGTATTATTTATGCTCTAACAGCAACATTACAGTACACACTAACTGAAGTTTGAAAAATGGGATCATGAAAAATAGCACCTTTAAAGGGACAATAAGTAGGATTTACCCCCATCTAGTGGTGAAATTGTATTTTGCATTTCAAACGAACAGTGCCCTCTAGCGCCTCGCCTTTCCAAATGCGTGTTGCAAGTACGGTAGCCGTTATGTACTCTAGTGCTTTGTTCAAAATATCGATACGACGATACATCGTCATGGACGCCTGACGATGCGCGCATCGATACAGCACCTTTCGTATTGATTCGGATGCACTTTTGAAAGTAACGTGACGAATCGCTGTTGATCCATATGGAAAGGACGCATGTGTCCCGCGGAGTACGTAGAGTTAAAGGTAGCGGGGTATACTTTCACTTTGCGTGTCTGTCTCGCTGGCACACGTGTCTTCTCTCTCTCTCTCTCTCTCTCTCTATCTCTCTCTCTTTCGCTCTTTCTCTCTCGCGCCCGCGCGTGTATTTAAAATCAATGAGTTCAGTATGAAAGCGCAGATATCTTAGCCTATGCTACTGCAAAGGGCTTTAATAGCCACTCTCCTATAAAACAGTACTAACACATTTGAGAAGAAACACGACAAAGATTTGCAAGTGAAAAGTGTACGTCTAGAGAAGAGATACAGAGCTACTTCAAACTATAACTGTCACATTAAAGGGATAGTTCGGCCAAAAACGATATTAAACCCATGATTTACTCACCCCCAAGCTGTCCGAGTTGCATATGTCCATCGTTTTTCAGACAAACACATTTTCGGATATTTTAGAAAATGTTTTAGATCTTTCAGTTGATTAAATGTAATACGAGGTCCACGACCTTCAAGTAAAAAAAAGTGCGTCCATCCTTTACAAATTAAATCCAAACGGCTCCAGGATGATAAACAAAGGTCTTCTGAGGGTAATCCGCGCAGTGTTGTTGTAGAAATATCCATATTTAAAACTTTATTAACGAAAATAAATACCTTCCGGTAGCGCCGCCATCTTAGACTCCTCTATATTCAGGAGAGAGTATTAGCGTAGTGTACGCACTTTTCTTAGTGACGTACAGTGGCGGCTCCAGAGATTTTCTGATGCAGGTGCTATGGGGATGCTCAACACTTAAGAGAAGGTGCTTGGAATTTTGGGGGCGTTTCATTATGGAGGTTGCATTGGACCACCCTTGGTATATATATATAGACCCTTTTACAGCCCCCGTGACCAAATAGCCTGCTCGTGCATTTTGGCAACAGAAGTGGTGTTATTCCCCATTGGTTCTAACGTGTTAGCAACTCAGAAAGTTTATTAAAACGGTTTCCCAGAATCAAAATGTCTGGTTGTTGCGTTTGGTTGCACTAACATAGTATACTACTCTACGTATATATGCTAACGTCTTCTATCCACTCCACTATAGTACACGGATCTGGTGGCTGTGTTGAAAATGTTGAAAGTCAACTTTTTTTTAAATAACTTTCTCTGTCTGTGTTGCTTCAATGCTGATTCTCGCCATACTTCCGTTGCCCAATTTGCGCTTGCATTCGTTGACATGTCGTAATTGTGTACAAACAGTAAAAGAGTCTATATACACGCGTAACATACATGTCACCACCGGGGGCTGGCTGTTTAAAACTAAAGCCACGCCCCTTTGCAACTCCCACCTCGAGGAGGTCCCCAAAGCCAACCCAATGACCAGACAAACACGGGAACAGGTAAGTAAAATTTAAAACAAGCTTTATTTAGTTTAAATATTTAAAAGAACTGGGAATTTGGGGAAAGGGGAAATTAAAACTAATAGGCCTCTTCTTCTCCCTCCAGGGAGACTGCAGCCACGGCAGACAGGCCAAGGGCAGCAAGGGTGCCAACCACCATAAGCTGGGGGAGAACGGGAAACGTCAGGCTCCAGCCTGGACCCTACTAACCGTGGCGCCCTCCTTCTTCCGTCCTGGAGGCAGAATAATTTTGGTGTGACTGGTAAGGAAGATCTCCACTGTCGGTGTATCTTTCCTCGGGCCGGCAGGGGGTCCTCGCCCCACGTGCCTTTACGTTCCCTGTCGTACGTCCGTCCACGTTCTCCTTATGCCCCACAGATAGTCACTGCTACACAAAAGCACTGTTAGCTTGCACTTGAGGTGTCTCTCACCGGCTCTGCTGCTTGCAGCTCTCTGGGTGGGTATCACGTTACACAGCCTGTTCTCCAATTGTTTCTCCTTGCTCTCCACAGGCGGCCACTAGGACACAAATGACACTGTTACTTGGACTTCGGGTATTGCTCACCGGTTCTGCTGCTTACAGCTCTCTGGGTAAGTATCACGTTCACAGTTTGCTCTTCAGTGATTCACTCTCGTTCTGTTCTCTCTCCACAGGTGGCCGCTAGAACACAAAGACACTGTTACTGGGACTTCAAGTAATTCTCACCGGCTCTGCTGTTTACAGCTTTCTGGGTAGGTATCACATTCACAGTTTGCTCTTCAATGATTCACTCTCATTCTGCTCTCTCTCCACAGGTGGCCGCTAGAACACAAAGACACTGTTGCTGAGACTTCGAGTAATTCTCACCGGCTCTGCTGTTTACAGCTTTCTGGGTAGGTATCACGTTCACAGTTTGCTCTTCAATGATTCACTCTCGTTCTGCTCTCTCTCCACAGGTGGCCGCTAGAACATAAAGACACTGTTACTGAGACTTCGAGTAATTCTCACCGGCTCTGCTGTTTACAGCTTTCTGGGTAGGTATCACGTTCACAGTTTGCTCTTCAATGATTCACTCTCGTTCTGCTCTCTCTCCACAGGTGGCCGCTAGAACACAAAGACACTGTTACTGAGACTTCGAGTAATTCTCACCGGCTCTGCTGTTTACAGCTTTCTGGGTAGGTATGGTTCTCAGTTTGCTCTTCAATGATTCACTCTCGTTCTGCTCTCTCTCCACAGGTGGCCGCTAGAACACAAGGACACTGTTGCTGAGACTTCGAGTAATTCTCACCGGCTCTGCTGTTTACAGCTTTCTGGGTAGGTATCACGTTCACAGTTTGCTCTTCAATGATTCACTCTCGTTCTGCTCTCTCTCCACAGGTGGCCGCTAGAACACAAAGACACTGTTGCTGAGACTTCGAGTAATTCTCACCGGCTCTGCTGTTTACAGCTTTCTGGGTAGGTATGGTTCTCCTCCGTAGGTCAACAGAGGGGCGAAGGTCACACACCACCTCACCGGGTCGAGCGCTGCCCTATCTCCAATGCCCATAGGCCGATCGATTCCTAGACGGGGGCGCCCTTTTCGTAGAGACCACGGGGCGGCGGACCCTTTCGCCTCTAACTCTGCGACGAAAACAGACACAGGTAAGTTCACACCACGAAATGTTTTCCAATGGTTTACTCACGGTCACGGACAGCTCTTAGTCTGCGTCCCTTCGCACTCCAAACAGCACACTACTTATAGTAACAGTGATTTCTGTAGTCGTTGGCCTCTCCGTCCTCTGCCCAGTGGGAGACAATGGATGATGCGGGGCTTCGTCTACAAGACACACAGCAACCCACAGCAATATACACAGCACCACTCCAAACGTGAAAAAGATTTATTACACAGTCTCACTCACCACACTATAAGTGCACCACAACAAGGGAAGCGCCCGGTGTCCTCCACTGCGCTTGGGCTACGATAAGGCGATGGGAAATACGACCACAATAAGTCTCGTTGCGGTGGCTGTTTGAAGTTATACTTCTAACGGCTCGCCCACCACACTCTTATAGGGGTAGGGCCGCCCTCCTTCTCCTGGAGGTTTCCAATAGTTACACAAGTTAACCTTTGCCAGTTACTCCACACAAAAAGGGTATACTCACGGCGAATAGCCTTTGTTTACGTTGTATCAGAAGGTCAATTTTCTTCCTGCTTTACTCCTTCAATATTGGTTAGAACAAGTTCCTTTTTACCCATAGGATTTTCCTGTTTACTCCAGCAGATCCACAATCAAGACTGCAACGAGAGAGAGAGAGCACCACAGACAGCCACCACGTCCAACAATGAGCACAGCTCCGTTTCCCAGCACACACTAAGCACTCTAACTGTGTTCTAACTGTGCTTTATATACTCCTCTCTGTACTATAATCATCCAATTGCCAGGCGATCTCTTCAACTAGGCACAGCTGTGCCCAATCGGCTGATTACAGCCTCCGTGAATCTGCCGGATGTCCGGTGTTTCCGTTTTCCGGTCTGGACGGAAACATCCGGGCGGAACCAAAACTTCCTCAACTTTTGGTTCCGCCCTGAAAGATCGTCACCCCGTGACATCCTCCCCCGCCAATGCATTCCAGTCCCTGGAATGTCCTTGAGTAGTCCACTCACCGTAACGGGAAGGGGGTCGGCCTCGATTCTCCCGTTGGGAGCGCCTCACAGGGGAGTCAGGTCCGGCGGGCTCGGGCACAACCTCAGGTTGTCTTTGGGCGGCCGGGGGTTCAGCTGGCGCTGGTACTGGCTCTGGTTGTCTCTGGGCGGCCGGGGGTTGAACTGGCTCAGGTGCTAGCTCTGGCTCTCCTGGGGCGGCCGGGGGTGGTGCTGCCACGGGTAGGCCTGGTACCACAGCCCATCCTTCCATCCAGGGGGCCGTCGGTGCCGGTTCTGCCACTACCTCCTTCGCGACCTCGGGATAATTTGGGCAAGGGCGAATCATGTTTCGGTGCACCACACGTTCCGGGCCGGCCTTTCCTTCCGGCCGGATGGTATACACCGGCTGTCCCGGCCTCTGTTGCCTGCAGACTACGTACGGGGTGGGCTCCCAACGGTCACTCAGCTTTCCTTTGCCTTGCCGCCGATTGTCTCGTACCAAGACTCTCTCTCCTGGTAACAAGGGGGCGTCCCGGGCCGTCCGGTCGTACAGCCGCTTGTTCTTTTCCCCTGTAGCCCGTATCTTCTGGGATACCTGCTCGTAAGCAAAGTGTAGCCGTTGGTGGTGGCGCCCCGCCCATTCCGTCACGCTCCCTTCCTCTTGGCCAGCGGCCACTCCCAAGACCAGGTCCGTGGGCATCCGCACATGTCTGCCGAACATCAGATAAGTGGGGGCATACCCCGTCGTACTATGAACGCTGTTATTATAAGCTTGCAAAAGATTCGGTAGAGCACTCACCCAATCGCTCTGCTTCCGTTGGTCCAGGGTCCCTAGGAGCCCCAACAGGGTCTGATTAAACCTCTCACAACAGCCATTTCCTTGAGGGTGATACGACGTCGTATGGGTCTTCGTGCACCCATACAGCTGGCATAATTCTCGGATCACCTTTGATTCGAAATTTGCCCCTTGGTCTGAGTGCAGGAACTCGGGACATCCGAACGTTTGGAAGACGTGCCGCCATAGAGCCGTTGCGGTGGTGTTTGCCGTCTGATCAAGGGTGGGAACTGCCCATGCGTATTTTGTAAACAGGTCGGTGATTACTAAGATGTTCGGATAGCGGTCCTGTGGCCGGCCCAGTGTCAGGAAATCCATCGCCATGATGTGGAGGGGGGCTTTGGCATGTATGGGCACCATCGGCGCTCGAGCCTCTCGTCGAGATTTAAACAACATACACCTGGGGCAAGCTTGGACCAAGCTGCGTACTGACGCTTCCAGCCCCGGCCAGTAGAAAAACCTGCGCAGCAACGATACTGTCCGTTCCTGTCCCTGGTGCCCCAGCTGATCATGGTAGGCGGACACCAAGGCTGCTGCTTGATCGGCGGGCACCACGATCTGGCGCACCTCTTCGTCCAGCTTCGGGTCACTAACCTTCCGGCAAAGCACCCCTTCCTGTAGTTCCAGCTTGTCCCACTGTCCCAGCAGTCTTTTTCCCGTCTCTGTTTGAGTCAGCCTCTCAGACGCTGTTGGCCGTCGGCCCTGCTCCACCCACATCTTTACCTGACACACATCCTGATCCTGGGCCTGCCTCGTTTTCCACCGACAGGGGTCCCAGCCCCAATTCTCCGGTACCGCCTCCTGCTGGCCTCCGGGGGCCTCCACGGCCCCTATCAGATAGCCCTCCCTCTGGCTTACTTCTTCCTTGCCTCCCCGGCAACCGGGGTTGTCCGCCTCTGGCAATCGGGACAAGGCGTCCGCGTTCGTGTGTTCTCGCCCAGGCCGATACTGCAGTTGATACTCGAAATTGGCAAGTTGTGCCACCCAGCGCTGCTCCACAGCTCCCAACTTCGCTGTCTGTAAATGTACCAAAGGATTATTGTCTGTAATCACCGTTACCTTAGCACCCCAGAGGTAGTCCTTAAACTTCTCGCTCAGGGCCCACTTCAGGGCCAGCAGTTCCAGTTTAAATGAGCTGTAGTTTGCATCGTTCTTCTCAGCTGGGTGGAGGCTTCGGCTTGCGTAGGCAATCACCCGTTCTGTTCCCGCTTGTCGTTGGGCCAAGACCGCCCCCAACCCCAGGTTGCTAGCGTCTGTATACAAGATAAATGGTTGAGTAAAGTCTGCATAGGCTAAGATAGGAGCCTGTAACAATTCCTGTTTCAATCTCTGAAATGCCCCCTCACAGGACTCATCCCAGTCAATCGGGGGTGATCCCCGTCCCCGGTTCCGCCCTGTACCGACCAGCAGCTGGTTAAGTGGCTTAGCGATCTTGGAAAAATCTTTTATGAACCGTCTGTAGTATCCCACAAACCCCAGAAATGAACGTACTTGCCTCACAGTCTTGGGCGCACTCCAATCTCTTACTGCAGAGACTTTCCCAGGGTCTACAGCCACCCCAGCAGCGCTGACCACGTGACCCAGGAACTGGACCTCTCGCCTCAACAGATGGCATTTATCGGGTTGCAACTTCAGCCCATATTTCTCCATTGCCTGGAAAACCTCTTCGAGGTGCCGGAGGTGGGAATCGAAATCTGGGGAGTACACAATTACATCATCTAGATATACCAAGACTGACTCCATTAACTGACCTCCCAAACAGCGCTGCATCAGACGTTGGAACGTGGCTGGGGCGTTGCAGAGCCCGAAGGGCATCCGTTCCCACTCGAATAGTCCAAACGGGGTCGTGAAAGCGGTCTTCTCCCTATCGGCCTCGGCCACTGGCACCTGCCAATACCCACTGGCCAGATCCAGAGTGGAGTACCATGCAGACCGCGTGAGACCCGCAAGGGAGTCTTCGATCCGGGGTAGGGGAAAAGCGTCTTTCTTAGTCACCAGGTTGAGCTTACGATAGTCCACACAAAACCTCCAAGCTCCCGACTTCTTCTGCACCAGTACGATGGGGGCTGCCCATGGGCTACTGCTTTCTCGGACGATGCCCCGCCCCAGCATGCCCTGCAATAGTGAGCGTACCTCTGTATATAAAGTGGGTGGGATCGGCCGGTACCTCTCCCTGCTGGGTCCTGCATCTCCAGTCGGAATATGATGTTCTACCACCTTAGTGCATCCGTAATCCTCCTCGTGTCTTGCAAACACATGTTGCCATTTCTGAAGGAGGGCTTGGAGTCGTTGTGTCTGCGCCTGTTCCAGCTTTTCCCCTTGCAGGGACTCACCTGCCAGGTGTCTCGGCATGTCCCTCTCCCCGTTGTTTGAGGGGGCTTCCATCTGCGTCAGGGCCACCTCGATGACAGTGGGGCACACCTGACGGAAACTAACATCTCTCTCTTCCCTCACCTGATGGGGTGCAACCCCCGTGAGTCGGGCCAGCCGCTGGTGTCGGTGTAAGTGCACTGGGTAGGGGTGGTCATTTCGAACCTTTACAGGGACCCTCCCCCGGTGGACCGCCGCTAGGCCTCGTGCTACTTCCACTTGGGGGCAATCAGCGTGGGGTTCAACCAATACCCACTCTTCGGGGCCAACTCCTCGGGGGGCCACTCTCACCCACACCATGGCCTCACTCCTAGGGGGGATAGATAAAGCATAGCGACACATCACTCTTCCTACCTCTTCCCGGCTTCTACGGACCTGGGTCATCTGGACCCGACGACAGTCGGCGACCACTCGCTCCCATAGGGGCCTCTCAACAGGGGAGATCCTAGGGCCGGGCCTAACCCGAAATAACTCCTCCCAACACTCGGAGAGCACATTCATCCCTAGTAGGGCTCGGTGGACTCCCAAACACCTGTCTTCCACGATGATCACCCCTTTTTGGGGAACTAACACCCCGTGCACTTCTAAGTCCGTCAGCCGATAGCCAATGTAAGGAATCTCTAAGCCGTTGGCGCCCCGCAACGTCAGCCAGGGGGCCTCTCCTCCTTGGGTTCTCTGCTTCCCGAATACTTCCTGCGAGAGACTTTCGGCAAACAATGTCACTTGAGAGCCTGTATCTACCAGGCACTGTACCGTCTTGCCACATACCTTCACCTCCGCCATTGGGCTATGCCCCACCATCTGGCCTCTTGAATTATCACGTCTTTCCGGGTCTCCTCGAGGGGTCCCGGCCACACGACCCACTGTGGCCGGTCGTCCTAAAAACCCCCCTCCGATGCCCTGCGAGGCCCACACTGACGGCTATAATGCCCTGGTTCTCCACAACGATTGCAGATTGGCCGCCCTTGGTCATCCCACTCAAAGCGGGGCCGGTTAAAACGGTTTGGGCGCCCTGGTGGCTCTCGGCCCCTCTCAGAGTAGACTCGCTCTCGGGGTGCCGGCCTCGGTTCCTCTTGCGCCCTACCTTGACGAAGTTCTCCCAGAAGAGTCTTAGATAGTTCCGACATCTGCTCTCGGACATCTTTCAACAATTCTACTCTGAGGGCTTGCTTCCAATCTGCGTGTTCAGGTGGTGCTGCGGTGTTCCCACTTACGGCTGCACATACAGGGGTTTCACTTACTTCGACCTCATCACCTTCCAAGGCCAGTGCCTCCTTCTTTAGGTCCTCAAAGGTAAGCCCGGAGTCCCGTCGAAACTGGACCCTCAGACTTTGTCTCACGGGGCCCTCTTTCATCCCCAGGAGGAACTGGTCGCGTAACAAGGTCTCTCCGTCTCCTAGCCCATGGTCTCGTCGGGCCTGCAGGCGAGTGAACTGCTCTCGCAGCCTGAGGGCAAAAGCTCTAATAGGTTGTCGGGGGCCTTGCTTACAATTAAAAAATTGTGAACGGAGGACAGCTACGGGGGTATGGTCGCCATATTGTTCAGTAAGGAACTGGAACACAGTCTGGGCGGTGGCTCGGATTGCTTCGGGGGCGGCTTGTACCTCTCGCCGTGCTTCTCCCTCTAGGGAGTTCAACACAAACTGGAGCCGCTGAGCGGCGCTAAGGCCCTGCAAGTCGGCCAAGTACTCTAATTGGGCCTTCCATTCGGTCAGTCGTACCTCCGACTCTGCTCCTCCATATTTCTGGATCCATGGGCTTCCCATGATAATAGATGTGGCACGGGGTGGGGCTGCAGGCCCCGCGTTGTCAGTCATTGGGTGACCTTGGTTACTCAACTCGAGGTGGGGCCGCCCTGCCGACTACGCCAAAATCTGTCACCACCGGGGGCTGGCTGTTTAAAACTAAAGCCACGCCCCTTTGCAACTCCCACCTCGAGGAGGTCCCCAAAGCCAACCCAATGACCAGACAAACACGGGAACAGGTAAGTAAAATTTAAAACAAGCTTTATTTAGTTTAAATATTTAAAAGAACTGGGAATTTGGGGAAAGGGGAAATTAAAACTAATAGGCCTCTTCTTCTCCCTCCAGGGAGACTGCAGCCACGGCAGACAGGCCAAGGGCAGCAAGGGTGCCAACCACCATAAGCTGGGGGAGAACGGGAAACGTCAGGCTCCAGCCTGGACCCTACTAACCGTGGCGCCCTCCTTCTTCCGTCCTGGAGGCAGAATAATTTTGGTGTGACTGGTAAGGAAGATCTCCACTGTCGGTGTATCTTTCCTCGGGCCGGCAGGGGGTCCTCGCCCCACGTGCCTTTACGTTCCCTGTCGTACGTCCGTCCACGTTCTCCTTATGCCCCACAGATAGTCACTGCTACACAAAAGCACTGTTAGCTTGCACTTGAGGTGTCTCTCACCGGCTCTGCTGCTTGCAGCTCTCTGGGTGGGTATCACGTTACACAGCCTGTTCTCCAATTGTTTCTCCTTGCTCTCCACAGGCGGCCACTAGGACACAAATGACACTGTTACTTGGACTTCGGGTATTGCTCACCGGTTCTGCTGCTTACAGCTCTCTGGGTAAGTATCACGTTCACAGTTTGCTCTTCAGTGATTCACTCTCGTTCTGTTCTCTCTCCACAGGTGGCCGCTAGAACACAAAGACACTGTTACTGGGACTTCAAGTAATTCTCACCGGCTCTGCTGTTTACAGCTTTCTGGGTAGGTATCACATTCACAGTTTGCTCTTCAATGATTCACTCTCATTCTGCTCTCTCTCCACAGGTGGCCGCTAGAACACAAAGACACTGTTGCTGAGACTTCGAGTAATTCTCACCGGCTCTGCTGTTTACAGCTTTCTGGGTAGGTATCACGTTCACAGTTTGCTCTTCAATGATTCACTCTCGTTCTGCTCTCTCTCCACAGGTGGCCGCTAGAACATAAAGACACTGTTACTGAGACTTCGAGTAATTCTCACCGGCTCTGCTGTTTACAGCTTTCTGGGTAGGTATCACGTTCACAGTTTGCTCTTCAATGATTCACTCTCGTTCTGCTCTCTCTCCACAGGTGGCCGCTAGAACACAAAGACACTGTTACTGAGACTTCGAGTAATTCTCACCGGCTCTGCTGTTTACAGCTTTCTGGGTAGGTATGGTTCTCAGTTTGCTCTTCAATGATTCACTCTCGTTCTGCTCTCTCTCCACAGGTGGCCGCTAGAACACAAGGACACTGTTGCTGAGACTTCGAGTAATTCTCACCGGCTCTGCTGTTTACAGCTTTCTGGGTAGGTATCACGTTCACAGTTTGCTCTTCAATGATTCACTCTCGTTCTGCTCTCTCTCCACAGGTGGCCGCTAGAACACAAAGACACTGTTGCTGAGACTTCGAGTAATTCTCACCGGCTCTGCTGTTTACAGCTTTCTGGGTAGGTATGGTTCTCCTCCGTAGGTCAACAGAGGGGCGAAGGTCACACACCACCTCACCGGGTCGAGCGCTGCCCTATCTCCAATGCCCATAGGCCGATCGATTCCTAGACGGGGGCGCCCTTTTCGTAGAGACCACGGGGCGGCGGACCCTTTCGCCTCTAACTCTGCGACGAAAACAGACACAGGTAAGTTCACACCACGAAATGTTTTCCAATGGTTTACTCACGGTCACGGACAGCTCTTAGTCTGCGTCCCTTCGCACTCCAAACAGCACACTACTTATAGTAACAGTGATTTCTGTAGTCGTTGGCCTCTCCGTCCTCTGCCCAGTGGGAGACAATGGATGATGCGGGGCTTCGTCTACAAGACACACAGCAACCCACAGCAATATACACAGCACCACTCCAAACGTGAAAAAGATTTATTACACAGTCTCACTCACCACACTATAAGTGCACCACAACAAGGGAAGCGCCCGGTGTCCTCCACTGCGCTTGGGCTACGATAAGGCGATGGGAAATACGACCACAATAAGTCTCGTTGCGGTGGCTGTTTGAAGTTATACTTCTAACGGCTCGCCCACCACACTCTTATAGGGGTAGGGCCGCCCTCCTTCTCCTGGAGGTTTCCAATAGTTACACAAGTTAACCTTTGCCAGTTACTCCACACAAAAAGGGTATACTCACGGCGAATAGCCTTTGTTTACGTTGTATCAGAAGGTCAATTTTCTTCCTGCTTTACTCCTTCAATATTGGTTAGAACAAGTTCCTTTTTACCCATAGGATTTTCCTGTTTACTCCAGCAGATCCACAATCAAGACTGCAACGAGAGAGAGAGAGCACCACAGACAGCCACCACGTCCAACAATGAGCACAGCTCCGTTTCCCAGCACACACTAAGCACTCTAACTGTGTTCTAACTGTGCTTTATATACTCCTCTCTGTACTATAATCATCCAATTGCCAGGCGATCTCTTCAACTAGGCACAGCTGTGCCCAATCGGCTGATTACAGCCTCCGTGAATCTGCCGGATGTCCGGTGTTTCCGTTTTCCGGTCTGGACGGAAACATCCGGGCGGAACCAAAACTTCCTCAACTTTTGGTTCCGCCCTGAAAGATCGTCACCCCGTGACATACACGCGTAACATACACGCCCGCATTAACTGACCTATACTCCTTTCGCGACTATGTAAAAGTATTCAACACAAGGGCTATAGATACAATATACATAAGACTGCCAATGTAAACATCTGAAAATAATATTTCACAATTCTGTCACAGTCAAGCCCTGAATACAACGGAGCAACAAACAACACAATCCAACAGAAACTGTGCACGCTTTTGCTCAGATCACGAAATCGCACAGCCAGTTACCAACACTAATCTAATGATAAATCAGCAGTATTCCTATGGTTGGAGCATTATAGATGTAACTATGAAGAGCCAAGATTTCTGCTGCTTTAACCACCAAATTAATTCAATTTGTAATAGCCAACAGCTGGGGAAAATCAAGCACTTACCATAGACGTCTTCACAACTTTTGATTGAGTGCGAAGGCATCAATGATGTTGTCGCAATTAAGAGTCTTTGCTAAATTTCCAAATTTGCTATCAAAAACAAACTGCTGTGCGTTAAGGTCAAAGGTTCACCAGGCGCTGCGCCCATTGGCCAAAGAAGATCACCTGTTTGGGCCTTGTTATTTTACACTAAAATTTATATTTTTAAATTATTATTTAATTCCTTTTTTAACAACATGAAAAAGACTATTCAAACATGACATTAAAATATAAACATATAAAATATTACAGACATTTCTTGGGGGTGCTGGGCGGGTGCTATGGATATTATAGGGGGAGCTACAGCACCACCTAGCTCCTCCCTGGCGCCGCCTCTGGTGACGTATGACAAATTCGGAGGGCGGGGGGACAGGGCAGCAGCAGAGAAACCTCTGTACGCTGCGTAAGCTCTCATCCTGAATGCGGATGAGACTAAGATGGCGGCGCTACTGGAAGGTAGTTAATTACGTTAATAAAATTTTAAATATGGAAATTTCTACAACAACACCGCACGGATTACCCTCAGAAGACCTTTGTTTATCATCCTGGAGCCGATTGGATTTAATTTGTGAAGGATGGACTCACTTTTTTGGACTTGAAAGTCGTGGACCCCGTAACATTACATTTAATCAACTGAAAGATCTAAAACATTTTCTAAAATATCCGAAAATGTGTTTGTCTGAAAAGCGATGGACATATGCAACTCGGACAGCTTGGGGGTGAGTAAATCATGGGTTTAATATCGTTTTTGGCCGAACTATCCCTTTAATAATCTGATTTCTACTAACTCTGACTGCATGTTTATAGATATATTCATAGATATAGAATAATTAAATGAGAGACACAAATATAATCCTTTGAGTAAGGCACTATTTTTGTAAATCTGCTTTTAAAAAAAACATAAGTTAAGTACTAACTGAGATTTTAAGTATTTCTACACTCTAAAAAAACAAACGGTGCTATATAGCACCAAAACTGTTGCTTTGGATCGTAACCATAGAAGAACCGTTTTTAGTGCCATATAGCACCGGTGAAGCACCTGTGTAGAACCATATAGGGGCCATATAGCACCACTATAGCACCACATATGGTTCTACAAAGCACTATTTGGTTCTACACAGGTGCTTCACTGGTGCGTCACCGGTGCTATATGGCACTAAAAACGGTTCTTCTATGGTTACGATCCAAAGCAACAGTTTTGGTGCTATATAGCACCGTTTGTTTTTTTAGAGTGTATGAGTTAACCCAAAAGCTAATAAATGAATGGCAAAACCACAACGGTTACAACAGTCTTTATTTAATGTACAATAAACAGATAATAATAATAATAATAATAATAATAGTTACTAAATTCTGAACAAAAATGTAATTCAAAATAGTCTTGTATCGGGATACGTATCGTATCAGGAAATTGTTGGTGATACACAGCCCTAATGTACTCACTGATCTCCTTGTCCGTTTCAGCTGGTTCACGTGATCTGAAAGAAAACGCGTTGGTAGGCTGGTGCTTTTTGTCCCTCTCTGCTATTATAGTTTATCAATACGGAGAAACGACACGGAAGGCTCCTCTGACTTACCCGTTCAATGTAAGTAAAGAGAAGAAATTCTAAGCTTACAAAGAAAATATTTCTCACTATCAGGCCTTGGTTAATTATTTTATAACAGCCAATGATCAGGGCAAATTATACCCTGGCAATCAAAATGGGCTGAAAAAATTGTATTATTTTGAATTGGGTGACAATAACAACAGAAAAGTAGTTTATACGCTCTGCACATTTAGGATTTCATGACATAATAATTTGAAACAATGAGTAAAAAGCAAAACTATCTGTATGTATCAGTAGATGTTAATCTAAATAACTGAATATCGCTATCAGCACAGAAATGCTGTATTGGTGCATCCCTAGTTTTAAATGGGGAAAAAGAAATCGGATTTACTAACATTTTGTTTCGTAAAAAAAAGACAACAATTAATGTGTTTCCAATGGAGGTTTTATGGTCTTGTGACAAGAGGTACGTAATACCATCACACAACCATTTTCCTCCAGTTGCCAAAGCTATACAAGAATCAGAAGTTGATTCCTCTCAAACAGAGATTATCTGGGTAAGTCATTCAGTATTTGTCATATCACAACATACATTAATAATAACAATATTGCAATTTCACCCCTCCCACCCAAATATCATGCAACTCTAAAACAAATGATATTGCATGTTGAATATTCAAAGGGTGTTAAAATATCTTTGGGCAAAATGATTACACTGTTACGGGGCACATAAATATACAAAAAACAGAGAGTTTATAATGCTGGAGTATTTGTAATGTTCATAAACCACTTACAGATACATGGAATTGGATTAATACACAATAAAATTGGCATGAAATAAAGAAAAATAGTGAAGTGCTGTGTTAATGAAATGTTTTGTGCCTACAAGCCCAGAGCCGTCTTTATCATCTAATGTTTAGCTTGTTGTAAGTGTATTTCTCCCAAATAGGCTTCCAGCGAATTCTCTGTTTATGCCGTTTCTGCTCTCAACCCTTCTGTGCGTCAAAGATGATTTTTATTTTACTCTTAAACGTAATATTCTCCACTTCACCCTAGCAGCTTTTCTTCAGCGTGTTTTTGTGTATCATCACCTCCAGCTCATCCCTTCCTGCCTTGACTTTTCATGACACAAACAGAGTGATGAATATTCAGGATGACAGCTGGAGGTACAGTGCGAGTCTCTCTCTCTCTCTCTTTCATTTTCTCTATGCGTCTCTGTCTTCTCTGGGCTGCGCTGGAGGGGGCGAGCTCAGGTCAGCGGGGCGACCGCAGCATAGCACCAGCAGGCCAGAAGACGGCTGTAAAAACCCCCACACCATATGGAGCTCTCACAAATACAGAGAGACTGAGAAGCCCCAAGCTACTTCCAGTTAAAGGACATGTGTCTTGTGTCTGTGGTGGCATTGGGGCAAAAAAATGTAAGTGACATTTAAAGGTGCATTGTGTAACTTTTAGAAAAATCTCTTGACAGAAATGCAAATAATCTACATAACTATATTATCAAGACCTTACTTATTGAACGGAATTGTTTACAATACAGTTTTTATCTCCATACACCGCATGTTCCCTTACATGGAAGTAGCCGTTGTCTTTCTACAGTAGCCCTAAATGGACAAATGTATTTAAAGAGCGGGTTTCCTCCCTACGTTGTCTTAGACGACGACATGTTGCAACATGTTTGTCCTGTGGTGGCTACCATATGTGATTTAAAATTGAGGGGTGAGCTGTTGGTTGCAATTCACAATCTTACCACTAGTTGCCACTAAAATTTACACAAACCACCTTTAACCCATTATGTGCTGTTGGGGAAGTTTTCATCCATTATGGGGCGCTTTTGAGTCTTAATTTGGCCACAACTTTCTCTGTGTTTCAGCAAATGAAATGATCGTTGGTGACAAATCTTATATTGACACATATTTTAGGAAAATGCTTTGAATTTTTTAAAAACTCAACAATAAACCGTGGGCAAATTCACTAGCCTTTTATGTTGTTCTGGATGAAAACATCCATTAAATTAAACCGCTATAAAAATGTATCAGATACATATTTTTTTCACATTTTTTGCATAAATCTGTTAATCAACCTCATTCATGATCAAAACTACTAAATGTTTACAAAAATTCCAGGATTTTAACTTGTTAATTGCTAAGTTTATAAATGATAATTTATTTTTTACAGTCTTGGGCATGTCAAAGATTAGTAAAAATATTGGCTTTGATGCATAGTTAGTTTTTGTGCAGCATCAGATTTTATTTTTTTCTCCCTTTTTATTGTTTGTGGCCGTTTTTGCCCCATTGACTTCCATTGTAACGAAATATTTTGATTGGAAAGCCATGACAAAATATAATCATGCATTCTTAAGTGTTGTTGGTTTTCCTGTTGCAAAGAGGTGAAATTTGTAATTTTTACTGTTGATCACCATGTTGGCACCATTAACCCTTTAGATTGGTCCGTGCAAAAACAAAAAAGGTAGCTTAATTTCTGTCTTGTACATTGAATATAACAACATAACAGTGTTTGTTTTATGCAGATTTATGAAAAAAAATGAAAATAATTTGATACATTTATATAGTAGTTTAATTTAGTGGATGTTTTCATCTCGAACAACACGAAAGGGTAGTAAATTTGAACAATAAACAAGGGTTAAAGAAAAACAAGAGAATGAGACGTCCTTCATGTTGCCTCCACCTTTTCCAAGCTTTTCTTGTCCCTAAATAAACTTCATTCATGGGTGTGTCTGCATGTATGTTTTGTTATTATTATATACATGCTCTCCCTCAGGGAGTCTGACGTGACATGGCCTCTGACTCAACACCCTACACACGCGCTGACGCAAGCCCTGGACTTCCAAACACACGGATACACATCACAGGAATATACTCGCATCGAAGGTGCTGGTGCATTTCAGTAACATTTCATCACCTGCCTCAGTCGGCGATGGACAAGTTTTTCATCCTGCTGTAACAAGTTATCTCGCAATGTCAGCCTTTTGACAAATCAGGTAGTAATGCTGGGTGGTTTTATCAGTAAAGCATCATGTTATGCTGATATGTGTATGAAGAATAAATATAAGAAGGTGTATGCCAAATTTCCAATCTGGGTTTTATGCACATGCTGGAAATCAAGGGTTTTTATAATATATCCTTGATCACACATGTACCTTTTGGCAGACGCTTTAATACAAAACAACTTACAATAACTGCAGTTGTTTTGTACTAAAGCATCTGCCAAAAGGTCATGGCTTCAGGTATATCTTCAATGCAGTTAAGATATACATAAAGCCATGACCTTTTGCTCTGCTAAAGGCTGGTTATACTTGAAACATCCACATAAGCATGTGGGGTCATGTGCTAAAAATGACAATATCGCTGAATGGGCAATGAAGGCGTGATTTCTTGTGGCAGTGCACATGTAATTTTTTGTAACTAGTACTATGTGCGCTAATGCATCCGAAAATGAACAGGTTCAAGAAAAGTCAAGCTAAGACGACGCATCTGTACAAGCATCTCTATGATCAATGCATGCAGAACAATGCATGCATACTTTATATGTCAAGTTTAATAGTAAAAAAAAAGATTAGCGACACTTCGTAAAAAACAACTCGTGTATTTGCGACGCTTCTTAAAAAATCAACTTGTGTACTTGTGACACTTTGTAAAGAATAAACTCTGAATACTCGTTTATTTGCGACACTTCGTAAAAAAAAAAAACTCGTGTATTTGCGACGCTTCGTAAATAAACAACTTGTGTATTTGTGATGCCTCGTAAAAAACAACTTGTGTACTTGTGACACTTTGTAAAGAATCAACTCTGAATATTCGCTTATTTGCGACACTTCGTAAAAAACAACTCATGTATTTGCGACGCTTCGAAAAAACTACTTGTGTATTTGTGACGCTTCGTAAATAAAACAACTTGTGTATTTGTGATGCCTCGTAAAAAACAACTTGTGTATTTGCTACGGTTCGTAAAAAATCAACTTGTGACGCTTAGTAAAGAATCAACTCTGAATACTCGTTTACTTGCGACACTTCGTAAAAAACAACTCGTGTATTTGCAACACTTCGTAAAAAAAAAAACTTGTGTATTTGCGATGCTTCGTAACAACAACTTGTGTATTTGTGACGCTTCGTAAATAAAACAACTTGTGTACTTGTGACGCTTTGTAAAGAATCAACTCTGAATACTCGTTAATTTGAGACACTTCGTAAAAAACAACTTGTCTATTTGTGACGCTTCGTAAATAAAACAACTTCTGAATTTGTGATGCTTCGTAAAAAATCAACTTGTGTACTTGTGACGCTTTGTAAAGAATCAACTCTGAATACTTGTTACTTCGTAAAAAACAACTCGTGTATTTGCGACGATTTGTAAAAAACCACTTGTGTATTTGTGACGCTTCGTAAATAAAACAACTTGTGTATTTGTGATGCCTCGTAAAAATCAACTTGTGTACTTGTGACGCTTTGTAAAGAATCAACTCTGAATACTTGTGTATTTGAGACACTTCGTAAAAAAACAACTCGTGTATTTGCGATGCTTCGTAAAAAATACTTGTTTATTTGTGATGCTTCGTAAATAAAACAACTTGTGTATTTGTGATGCCTTGTAAAAACAACTTGTGAACTTGTGACGCTTTGTAAAGAATCAACTCTGAATACTTGTGTATTTGAGACACTTCGTTAAAAAACAACTCGTGTATTTGCGATGCTTCGTAAAAAAATACTCGTGTATTTGCGACGATTTGTAAAAAACCACTTGTGTATTTGTGACGCTTCGTAAATAAAACAACTTGTGTATTTGTGATGCCTTGTAAAAACAACTTGTGAACTTGTGACGCTTTGTAAAGAATCAACTCTGAATACTTGTGTATTTGAGACACTTCGTTAAAAAACAACTCGTGTATTTGCGATGCTTCGTAAAAAAATACTCGTGTATTTGCGACGATTTGTAAAAAACCACTTGTGTATTTGTGACGCTTCGTAAATAAAACAACTTGTGTATTTGTGATGCCTTGTAAAAACAACTTGTGAACTTGTGACGCTTTGTAAAGAATCAACTCTGAATACTTGTGTATTTGAGACACTTCGTTAAAAAACAACTCGTGTATTTGCGATGCTTCGTAAAAAAATACTTGTGTATTTGTGACACTTCGTAAATAAAACAACTTGTGTATTTGTGATGCCTCGTAAAAAACAACTTGTGTATTTGCGACGCTATGTAAAGAATCAACTCTGAATACTCATTTATTGCGACGCTTCGTAAATAATCGACTCGGAAAGCTTATTTACTTGCGACGCTTCTTAAAGAATCGACTCTTATTTGCGACACTTCGTAAAGAATCAACTTGGAAAAACTAGTTTTTTTATGTCGCTTCGGAAAAAAACATTTTCATTTATATAGGATTTAAAAACTGTTGCTTTTTGTTTTGTACCCATTGTTTGATGAAGAATGAAACCAAAAGTTTAAGGTTTTTGCTGAATATAAATGTAAATGAAATGAAAACTTTAGTAAAGAACGATTTAAAAGATTGTTGTTCAATTCAATATTTATGTATATATTGTTATTTTATATTTCATGTAACCCTATGGCCAAAGTATGGCAACCATGTTCTTCGGCATATTGCCATTTGGATTACCATTGTTTAACTAAAAATATTGATTGTATTTTGACTATAATATCAAGTTCCTGTATTAAGACAAATGAAAATTTGTGGTAAGTATGGTTTTACTACAAATCCCATAGTAAAACATTGGTCAATATGGCCCAAAAGGGATGAGCGTTGTTGTACGAGTACATGACTGGATTACCCCGAGCCCCAAAAAGCCAATATTGATTGGTCACTTTAAGTGTCTTTCTGCTGACGTTTTGTAAAAACTACGAGTTACCTGGCCCAGATCTTCAGGTCCGACAGGGTCATCGTCTTTCCCTTCTTCACCTGTACCACCGCTGTGACCTTCTGACCCCAGGTAGCATCTGGAGCTCCAATCACAGCCACATCTAAAGAGAAAAAGATTAAGATTTTCCCATTTTTGTAAAAAGATTTTGTTTTGTTAATGTGTACCTGTGATATCAGGGTGAGCTAACAGATGTCTCTCCACATCCAGTGCACTGATTTTATATCCTCCGCTCTTGATTATATCCACTGATGTTCGACCCATGATCCAGTACACACCGTCTCTGTAGACTGCAGTGTCACCTGTAAGAACAGCCCAAATGTTTTCAGTTCAGTTTCAGGCCTGGTCCCATCCAAATGTCCTGTTTGAATAAAACACATCAAACATTACCTAAAATCGGCACTGAAAAGTTCACATGGGGTTGAAGCAAATGGTTACGTGGTCCATATCTTGTCTCTTCGAGTATGAATTAACCAGTAAGTGTTCTCATAAGTGTTTATCTCGGCTGATCTCTAATAATAGGCTGTAGTCAGCTTTAGATCTTCTGCTCACATTAAAACCCAACAGCACAGAGCAGCTCAGCTGGAGACGCTTTAATTACCATCCAAAAAAAGCAAAGACTAGTACAGACATCAGCATCCACGGATCAAACCAGGTGCAGACACATCATTGAGTTTCATTGAGGAAAGCAAAGCCAATCAGAATCAGAATCTACTGGATGTGCAAAATCATTGCAGTTTAATATCAAGGGAAACATGATATACAATGAGAAAATAAAACAAAGACAAATTAATATCTATTCTTGTCATTTGTTACCGATAACAGCTGTTTTAATATATGCAGGATTTTAATGTATGGATACATACAAATTAATCTCTATCTATTGTTATTTATGATCCGCCAGAAGTGTACGGTGGTGTTGTTGATAGACAGTGTCCTTTGTCTGTATTTTATTATTTTTGCATTGTTTGGGTTGCTTATGATGTTTCTGAGAAAAAAGCTTTCTTTAGTGGGTGTGTAGCAGAGATGGGTAGTCATGCGTAACATTTACTTGAGTACAATAAAGTTTCTTCATTTCTTCATATTTATTCATTATGAAATGTGACGTTTATTCCAGGATTGAGTCTTCTAAGTTGATTCTTTACAAATCTATTCTTCCAAATAAATTCCCTTCGAAGCTCGCAAATAAAGAAGTCTTACGAGTCGATTCTTTACGAAGCGTCGCACATAAACTAGTCTTTTGAGTTGATTCTTTCAAAGCGTCGCAAATAAACTAGTCTTTCGAGTTGATTCTTTATGAAGTGTCGCAAAAAAACGAGTCATCTGAGTCAGTTCTTTACGAAGCGTCACAAATAAATTAGTCTTTCGAGTCAATCTTTACAAAAGGTCACAAATAAACCAGTCTTCAGAGTTGATTCTTTACAAAGCATTACAAATAAATGAGTCTTCCGAGGCGATTCTTTACGAAGCGTCACAAATAAACAAGTCTTCCGAGTCGATTCTTTATGAAGCTTCGCAAATAAAGGAGTTTTCAGAGTTGATTCTTTTTACGAAGCTTTGCAAATAAACGAGTCTTCGGGTAGATTCTTCACGAAGCATCACTAATAAACAAGTCTTCCAAGTCGATTATTTACAAAGTGTCGCAAATAAATGAGTATTCCGAATTGAATCTTTACAAAGCATAACAAATAAATAAGTCTTCCGAGGCAATTCTTTACGAAGTGTCACAAATAAATGAGCCTTCCGAGTGTATTCTTTACGAAGCATCGGAAATAAACGTCTCTCCCAGATCGATTCTTTACGAAGCGTCACAAAAAAAAAAGAGTCTTCCGAGTGGATTCTTTACAAAGTTTTGCAAAAAAACAAGTTTTCAAAGTCCATTCTTTACGAAGTGTTGCAAATAAACGAGTCTTCCGAGACAATTCTTTATGAAGCGTCGCAAATAAATGAGTTTTACGAAGCTTTGCAAATAAGCGAGTCTTCCGTGTCGATTATTTACGAAGTGTCGCAAATAAACGAGTATTCCGAGTTGATTCTTTACAAAGCTTTGCAAAAAACTAGCCAGTTTTTTACGACTATCCAAATAAAGCATTGCAAATAAACAAGTCTTCTGAATCGATGCTTTACAAAGCCTTGAAAATAAACGAGTCTTCGAGTTTAAAAAAATTGTATTTTTCACACAATTTACTTCTGTATAGTGCTGTTTTCATTGTCCTCAAAACGGACTGATGTCTTCCCTGTTCTATGAAGTCCCTCCTTCAGAAATATGTATCAAGTTCTGATTGTTTAGTTTGTTTAGTGTGTTGTGATTCGATAGCAGATTAGCTTGTCGTTAACTTAGCTAGCGAATGACGTACTCCTGTGGGCGGAGTTTAGTCAAAAAAACTGTTCTACTGATGTCATTAAAGCAGGAAGTAAAGGGCTGTAGTTCAAATCGGCAGTTTGCTGTAGACTTTAAAAGACGAATTCTGTTAAAGAAAATATATCGCATGGCACTGAACTTTGAGCTTTATCATTTTACAGGTATTATTTATGCTATTATAGCAACATTACACACTAACTAAGGTTTAAAAAATGTGATCAGAAAGAACGTGACCTTTAAGCAATAGGCAAGACCTATAGAATCGAACACATCAGTGTACATGTACAAGTCAAGTGATCTATGCTTTGCAAGACTGAACTATACTTCATGGTTAAGAGAACAGGATTGACTTTACCCGTTACGATTAGAGGACGATCTGAGAGTCAAACCGGTTTGTAAATACCACTGTCTTCTTAAAAAACTGATTTTGTAAATGTATAATGTAGCCATTGAGTGTTGGACTCATCTGTGGCAGGAGCACGAAACAGACGAGTAATGACTCATAGCAGGTGAGTGTGAAGGAGAGGAAAGAAAGCGAATTGGTCAGAGGTGTTGGAAGTCCAGCGTGGATGGTTATTGAGTGCCGAGTCCCAGCTGTGGCTACAAGAAGTTGAGAAACGAGAGCGTGTGTACAGGTTAAGAACTGTGTGTAATGGGTTATAGTGCATCCGTGTGTAAGGGTTAAAATGATGGAGGCAGGGGCAACTGGACACACATCAGCAGGCCGTGACTGGTTGGAGGCGAGAGACTGTTGATGGGTGACACTGGAATCACGTTTTTCATCCACACCATCAATCTATACATCAGCGTGACGCTTTCTGAAGCAAGCATGGCGTTGCACATAGATTTGAACAAACCTTAAAGTAAAAACATGGCCAAACTTTTATTTTTTCCAGTTCTGCTTTGGTTCCAACATTTTTAATGTACATACAAAACAACCACCTATCCCTCTTATACTAAAAAGCATTAAAAAAAATTACTTTCCCCATCACTTTCTTTCTTTGCCGTTCGCTCCCCCATCTCTATCTCTCCTTCTCCATCGAGAAGCGAGGCATCAATAGTGGGCCCATCTGTTCCCATACATCAGCCTCTTCATTTCAGTTTATTAGCTGGTATAAATCATAAATATTTCATTATACATCACGGGCGGCTGTCGCAGGGACGGTGCAATTTATCAGCGCTGCCCTCTCTTGCCGCCCGGCACCGGAGCAATAAGCTTTCCAGTCTATTAAACAAGATTGATACAGTGTGTAAATTTAGATATTGGGAATTTCTTCACAGACCACTGCACAGCAGTGATAGGCTGGGGTGAGGAGGGAGGGTGGAGAGAGGTGAAGGAGAAGTGGGTTGGTGAAAAGACATTGGGGGAGAGAGAGAGAGAGGCCAAGGAATTAGGAAGATGCAGAAAAATGCCTGGGTGTTAACAGCAATAAGAATGTATTTACACTCGCCCGGTCCCTCTTTAAAATAAACCCACCCGCAAAACACAGGGCGTAATTTGGTCACGGCGCTGTGGTTCCCTTCTCATGGAAATGAAGTGGAGAGTGTGTTTGACATGGAGACAGATAAGCAGGGTGAGGGACAGCTCGGCATTTACGGATGTTTTTGTCCTCTTTAAAAATCCATAATGCCCCTGGGGAGAACTCAGAGGTCGCAGGAAATATTAAACCTTCATGTCAGCGGGCAGCGTTTCGGACAAGAAGAAAAAGAAGATTGATGTCAATGTGTGGATTTAAACTACTAGTCAAGTCGGATCTGTGCCAATAAACAGCCTGGGTAGTGTTACGACCTTACACATTTCTGTAGCCACTTTGTACATAAAATCTGAAAGTGATTTTGGGGATACCACATTGAATATTTCCATTATTAACAGCAATAAATTATTAAATGGTTAACAAGCGTGAGCAACGGAGAACTATTACAAACTTTATTGTCTTAAAATCTAATTTAAATAAGGAGGGTAGCACGTTCTACAACTGGTAACTAACAAATGATAATTAATATGCACATACAGTAATAAAACCCGAACCCTAAGCATGTTATTAAACTGTTTAAATCATCTGGATTAAGTTGAATTAATGAACAGAAAGCGATGTCTCTGTGCATCTCAGAACTATTGTGATAACTAGCTGTTCATGACTGCTCATTTAAGTTAACTAGTAAAAAATAAGTAGTTGTGAACAGCTGGTCCAGTCAACTAGTATAAACAAGCAGTTGAAAAATGTTCAGTTAACAAGCAAAAACAAGCAGTCATGAACAGCTAGTCAAGGTACCTACTACAAAAGGGATAAACAGCTAGTTCAGTTAACTAGTAAAACAAGCAATTGTGAACTGCTAGTCCAGTTAAATCGTAAAAATAAGCAGTTGTGAACAGCTAGTCAAGTTAACTAGTAAAAAAGAGCAGTCGTAAACAGATAGTCAAAGGAAATAGTAAAAATGAGCAGTTGTCCAGTTAAATGGTACAAATTAGCAGTTGTGTATACAGCTAGTTTTGTCACCAAGTATAAACTAGAGTTGTAAACAGCTAGTCCAGATAGTTCGTAAAAATTAGCAGTCATTAACAGCTAGTTAAGATAACCACTGTAGTAAAAACAAGCAGTTGTGAACTTCTAGTCCACTTAAATCGTAAAAATGAGCAGTTGTGAACAGCTAGTCAAGTTAACTAGTAAAAACAAGCAGTTGTGAACTGCTAGTCCACTTAAATCGTAAAAATGAGCAGTTGTGAACAGCTTGTCAAGTTAACTAGTAAAAAACTTGCAGTCATGAACAGCTAGTCCAGTTAACTAGTAAAAAAAGAGCAGTCGTAAACAGCTAGTCCAAAGAAATAGTAAAAATTAGCAGTTTTTCAGTTAAATAGTAAAAATTTGCAGTCATTAACAGCTAGTTAAGTTAACTAATAAAAACATGCAGTTGTGAACTGCTAGTCCACTTAAATCGTAAAAATGAGCAGTTGTGAACAGCTTGTCAAGTTAACTAGTAAAAAACTTGCAGTCATGAACAGCTAGTCCAGTTAACTAGTAAAAAAAGAGCAGTCGTAACCAGCTAGTCCAAAGAAATAGTAAAAATTAGCAGTTTTTCAGTTAAATAGTAAAAATTTGCAGTCATTAACAGCTAGTTAAGTTAACTAATAAAAACATGCAGTTGTGAACTGCTAGTACAGTTAAATTGTAAAAATAAGCAGTTGTGAACAGCTAGTGTAGTCAACTAGCACAAAGAAGCAGTGGTTAATGGTTAGTTCAGTTAACAAGCAAACTTGCAGTCATGAACAGCTAGTCCAGTTAACTAGTAAAAACTGAGCAGTCGTAAACAGCTAGTCCAAGGAAATAGTAAAAATGAGCAGTTTTCCAGTTAAATAGTAAAATTAGCAGTCATGAACAGCTAGTTAAGTAGTAAAAACATGCAGTTGTAAACAGCTATTCCAGTTAAATCGTAAAAATAAGCAGTTTTGAACAGCTAGTTAAGTTAAATAGTAAAAACAAGTAGATGTGAAGTGCTAATCCACTTAAATCGTCAAAATAAGCAGTTGTGAACAGCTCGTCAAGTTAACTAGTAAAAACAAGCTAGTCTTGACACCTAGTATAAACATGAGTTGTAAACAGCTAGTTGAGTTCAATCGTAAAAATAAGCAACCATGAACAGCTAGTTAAATAAACTAGTAAAAACAAGCAGTTGTGAAGTGCTAGTCTAGTTAAATAGTAAAAATTTGCAGTTGTAAACATTTATCCCTGTTAACTAGTATAAACAAGTTGACAAGGCCTAGTATGAGATGCAGCCAGAGCTTAGTTGCATTAAAGACCTCCGACTACTCCGGTCACAGCCAACTGGCTTTCCTAATTAAAATGATAAGAAGGTTTATTGCAGAAGTTTCTCTTAAGCAAGCCTTTGTGAGATATTTAAGAGGAAACAGCCATGCTGCATAGTAAACAAAGAGCAACACATGATGCAACAGAGAGTAAGAGTAACAGGAAATGCATTTGAAGCATACGGTAGTTTTCCACATATGATGTCATCACAAAGCCGGTTCTAATTATTGGTTAATAAAGAGCATTGTCTTTCAAGTTTATTTTAGACCAGTGGTTCTCAACCAGGAGACCGAAGTCTTTGGTAATGTAAACTTCATAAAATTATTTTAAATAAGTTATATTAAAATAAACAAACTTTAAAATGCTGAAAACATTTAAATCATTTTTACATATCTTCAATTTTAGAGGACAAAATGTTTCTTTCTTGCATCCACATAAACAATCCACCCAAACACACACACAAACCTGACATCTCCCGGCACTTATAAAACATAAACAATCTGTAAACAGATAAAACACACACACACACACACACACACACACGCACTCACACACACACATGCTTGCATGAGCGTCTGAAGCGGAGCTGACAGCTCTAGAAAGGGCAGTGTGAAAGAGGCCATGTTCCCCGTCCAGCACGCTTACACATCAGTGAACAAACACAGCGCTCTGACAAACCGTGAGATTCACCTCAACACACACGTATGTGTGTGAATGACTCTATATTCACTGACAGACATGAAAACAAAACATCCTCACAAACACACTGTGCTTTTCTATATACTTAAGGGAAATATAAGAGCAAAACTTTAATATCTGAAAAAGTCACAAAAAGTTTATGGGAAACATTAAGCCAAAAAGCATGGATACAGATGTGCTATTTTTAGGGTATCATGAATAAAAACGCACTAATTCTAATCACGCACACAGCTAGTATGCCAGTTGGGGTGTCGCCAAAGTCTTATATAGGAGTGTATACTTTGATTGATTTAATTTGTGTAATATAATGCAACGAGAGGGGGCAGAACTGTTTTATGTTAATATCTCTGATTGCTCAGCTTGACTGAAATCCACCATGATACTACATTTACATGTATCATTCAAATACATAATTAAAAGCTTTCAAAAAAATTATTATTATATCAAATGTGATTACGCTGTACTAGGGAAATCCTGATTCTAATTCAGGGTTCCCACACCTTAGTTAACTTCAAATTCAATGATCTTTCAAGGACTTTCCAGGTCCAATACCCTTAAATTCAAGGACTAAATGTGAGGACATATTTCAAGTGTGAGCAAGGTTACATTGTGTTACCTTTAAAGATACATTGTTACAGTTCCCTTTCGAGGGAACTTGCGCTGCGTCACTGCGGTGACACTTTGGGGACGCCTCCAGGTGTAAGTGCGTCTGAATGTGTATATCAAATTCAACCAATGGTGAGGCTTAATGACAAAGACAGGGGGACGTGGGAGCCAGGAAGTATATCGGTATATGAAATATTGCCAAAGACGGCGTTACAGGGACGCATGAAGTATAGCAAGGGAGACGCAGCGTCTCGTTCCCTTCTCAGTGAACAACAGTTACATACGTAACCCGAGACGTTTTCATGTGTCAAACACAACTATGCAAAAAAGCATTTTAGTATGAATCAACATTTGCATACAGAAGATATAAACATTTAAAGCTAACAGTTTAGCATGTGTGCTTAAAAGGCTAGAAATTGTATGATATTATCCTACACTACACAGGGAATAATATGGATTTTTTTTCCAGAAAACTTCTTGCATAAAATAGATTCAAGCACTTTTAATGACCTGTATCTATGTATGTATATTTTAGAAAACTTCCCAGGGCCTTAATTTTTTTCCCCAGATTCACAAACTTTCAAGGATTTCAAGGACCCGTGGGAACCCTGTAATTCCATGTAATGTTTATTGGTTCTTGTGAGTCTCGTGACTAGTCATCATATGTGTTGTGATAAAACACACAGTCACGATACACACAAGTCTTACATACCGACATGAAGCCAGTGTTAAGGATGTGCAACTAATCGTTTTTGATTTTCAATTCCGATTTTTGATTCAATCGATTACAAAAACAAGATAATACATGTTAAATGATTATTGTGCCTCATTCCGTTTTTGTAATTTCGTCTTGTATTATAAATCCAGAGTGCCATAATCTCCACCACGGCGCCTCTCTCTCATGCGCTCGCTCACTGTCTCTCTCACATCTTTCTAAAGTCAATGAGTGAGTCAATACACAGATTTAAATCAATAATTCGCAGTCATTCTCATCAATACATTATAAAGAGTCAAATTACACTTTGTAAAACAAAATGCAGAGATTCAAACACATTTAATGAAACCAAAAGTCATGCAAATTACTCAGCTCTAGTATTAAAGATAAAAAACAAATATAACCAGTTAAAGCTTAATCACACAAAGGACAATAAAAATACTCCAATAAAAATCCACAATAAAATCCTTTAAATATAATGGGTTTGCACATTTAAAACGCAAAACTGTAGAGCCTTAGGTTCATTATTTGCGTAAACAAAAAAAAAAAACGCCTGATAGATCTCAACGCTGTTCTGTACAACAACTAAAGCTACACTTTAATTCATGTCATTACTGCATTACAGGATAAATTTTGTCCGTGTCCTTTAACCTCTTCAACCCTGAGGACCCTGTCCCGGGTCCAGAATTTCGTATTTTGACTTAATATAAAATTAGGGCTGCACGATTTGGGTAATTTTTCCCATTGCGGTTATTGTTGCTAATATTGCGATGTGCGGTTGCGATTATAATGAATGGTATCATGAGTCAACTTGATAGGTTTTAAGGAAAATCCACACACATTTTAGTGATAATGCTAAAATGTGTATTTGTAAAACTAGAAATGTTTTCATCCAGATCACTGTCAATCTCCTCTGCATCCATCTTCGCTCTGGTATTTCAGCACTGCGCACACACAAGTGACGACACACGCCACACACATTCATGCCACACGTGCACTGCCTTTTTTGTTCGTTTTTCTTTCTTTTTTTAAACAGCAAGGAAAATCAACAAACTGTTATCAAAAAGTCGTGTTAACAAGTCCACACATTTATTTATTTAATATAATTGCAACATTTTGCTGTCATATAATCGCACACGCTGACATCGCGATTGCGATTGCGATGCGATTAATTGTGCAGCACTATATAAAATATTCTTTTAATCTTTGATGCTCCGTCATGGACCCCAGTAACACATATGAGATACTGTTTGAAAGCTTAGAGTCTCTACTTTCTGCAGATATGCATCACTTTGACACATCTTTTACTGTAAGAAAGTTATTTACACTTAATTTACACTATCACCCCCCCAATATTTTATTATATCATTTAATATTTACATATTTCATATTTTTCAAAAATGACAAACATGGGCAACTCTTATATCAAATGAAAGCTCTCACTCTCAGGAATAAGGCTACAGCGTTATTTTTGTTCTAATATCAACACTTATCCAACAATCGCTGAATGAATAATAAGGTAAAAAATGGTCTTTTGTAAACATATGTGAAACTTGAGTGTGAACTGCCTCAGATAGCACATATAGCCACAAATGATACATCATCTTTTATTTTAGGTCCTACTCTAAAAAATGAGTCCATTCACAGCATTTTCTTTGGTTGTGTGCATATATAATCCCTTGCTATTTATTATATGTGCAAAACAAAAAATTAATATTTATATGAAAAATGTATTTTCGCACCCTTCAGTAAAATAAGAATATCTTTTGAATGCGACATGCTAAAGAGTTCATTCTTTTTTTGGTTGTTTACTGTCTGCTGCTGATAACAACCAGAACTGTCTGCAGTCTGCTAGAGCACACAGAACCAGAGTTATACACTATCAAAGACAGTGTTTACAACATAAAAAAGAAAATTTGGTGTTTCATCATATGAAAAACAACATAAATAACAATATTTGTCACAAACAGCAGCTTTTTATGTAACTTCAAAGGGTTTTCTTTAAAATGATATAAAGAAATTGCATTTATTCCACTGTATGTGGTTATGGGGACACTTCAAATGTCCTTAGGCAGAAATTGTATACAAAAAGGGTATTATTCCTCCCTTCAGTTGGAGTAAAATAACTTTTGCATAGATTATGATAGAGAAAAAATTCCTTTTTCCTCTGTGAGCTGACAATTGCTGGAATCAAACAAAACTGTCTGCAGGGACCTGAGATACCCAGGGCCAGAGTTATATACTTTCAAATAAAAACTTTAGAAAAAAACATCAAAAAGCGCCTATTTATTTTTGTGTTTATTAGAGGACTGATATCACATACAACCATGTTTACCACTTTTAACAGTGTTTTATGTAATTTCAAAGGGTTTCCTGTAAAATGATACCAAACTTTTGTATGTAAACCTCTGCATGTGGGTATGGGATGCTTTTGAAATTGGGTAGGCCAAATCCAGGCGAAAATCCCCAAAATAGCTTCAGGGTGTAAGAAGTTAAATCCCTGTGGTAGAGATTCAGGGCCATCAGAACCATATCCATTCATATTCATAGAGGCAGGAGGAGAATTTCTTCATAACTCAAAAGTTGGGAAGGACGAGTAAAGTAGGCCAGGTCAACATCTGGAGAGGTCAGTCAGCCCCTCGGTGGGTGTGTGGGTCACAGGGCAGACATATCTTCAAGAAGACCTAAGAGCTGTTGAGCGCCAATACCAATATTTCACACTAAAGAGCCACAGAGCACACATGCTTGTGTGTGTGTGTTTGTCAGAAGGACCTTCAGATCTGTGTTACCCTACAGCCAGATACAGCAAAACACCAATATTTACTACAGTACTTCGGTTTGAAAAGCTACGATATGTTTATATAATACATCAACTCTATTTTTCATGAATCATCTGAATGCTTAACACATCACACTTGGATAATGTGCACTAAACACAACATAATTATTCTATCTTTAATGAATTAAGATCATTAAAATACAGAATTGATGCAAAACTACCTTCTGAACTTTTAGAAAACATTCCCATAATAAGTCCCACAAAAGTTTAATGATTTGATTCATATTACAAAAACTGTATAAATGTCATTGTATTAACCACTTATTACAAAGTTGGTTATTGCATTAAAACAAAGTAGTAGTTCATCAAATAAAAGCGGTAGTAAACAGAATAATAAATAAAATAAAACAAATAATGCTGTTAATTTACTCACTCTGCTGAATAACTTTAAACTTGAATCCTAAACCAAATACTCAAATAAACAATTCTTACCAGCACTGCACAACTCTACCCAGCACTGCGCAATTCTACCCAGTATTGCACAATTATACTCAGCACCGCACAACTCTACCCAGCACCGCACAATGCTACCCAGCACCGCACAACGCTACCCACAACCGCACAATGCTACCCACCACCGCACAACGCTACCCAGCATCGCACAACTATACACAGCAGCGACAACTCTACACAGCACCGCACAACTCTACACAACACCGCACAACTTACACAGCACCGCACAATTCTACCCAGCACTGCACAACTCTACCCAGCACCGCAAAATTCGACCCAGTACTGCACAATTCTGCCCAGCACGGCACAATAGTACCCAGCACCACACAATACTACCCAGCACGGCACAATACTACCCAGCACGGCACAATACTACCCAGCACCGCACAATACTACCCAGCACCACACAATACTACCCAGCATTGCACAATTATACTCAGCACCGCACAACTCTACCCAGCACCGCACAACTCTACCCAGCACCGCACAATTCTACCCAGCACTGCACAACTCTACCCAGCACCGCACAACACAACTCTACCCAGCACCGCACAACTCTACCCAGCACCGCACAACACAACTCTACCCAGCACCGCACAACTCTACCCAGCACCGCACAGCGCTACCCAGCACCGCACAGCGCTACCAAGCACCGCACAGCGCTACCCAGCACCGCACAGCGCTACCCAGCACCACACTTCCCAGCACCACACTTCCCACAACCGCACAACGCTACCCAGCACAGCACAACGCTACCCAGCATCACACAACTCTTCACAGCACCGCACAACTCTACACAGCACCGCACAACTCTACACAGCACCGCACAACTTTACCCAGCACCGCAAAATTTGACCCAGTACTGCACAACTCTACCCAGCACCGCACAACACAACTCTACCCAGCACCACACAGCGCTACCCAGCACCGCACAGCGCTACCCAGCACCACACTTCCCACAACCGCACAATGCTACCCAGCACAGCACAACGCTACCCAGCATCACACAACTCTTCACAGCACCGCACAACTCTACACAGCACCGCACAACTTTACCCAGCACCGCAAAATTCGACCCAGTACTGCACAATTCTACCCAGCACGGCACAATACTATCCAGCATCGCACAATGCTGCCCAGTAACGCACAATTCTACCCAGTAATGCACAATTCTGCCCCGGTAGTACCACACAATACTACTTAACACTGCACAACGCTACCCAGCACACACAATTCTTTGCAGCACTGCACAATTCTACCCAGCACTGCACAATTCTACCCAGCACTGCACAATTCTACCCAGTAAGGAACAAACAATACTACTACTAAATGTACTCGCATCAAGCATGATTAAATTGTCCTCAGATGGCTCCCTGTGTCTTTGACAGTAACTACAGGGTCACCTCTGCCTCTCACTGCCTTTGATTTCTTTACTCTTAATGTCAAGCTAAACAAGATTAGCATCACTTGATCTGATGACAAGTCTCTTTCTTCAAAACACAAAGAGGGTGCAAATATTCTTCTGCACTCCAGCAGGGTGAGACAAAGAGATACCGAGTTAGATATCTTCCGGTTCTTAATGCACAACCCATTTTAAAGATATTCTGGATTAATAAAGCAATAATAACTTGTGTGTGAGAGTTGTCAGTGAAACAAAGAAAGGACTGCAGTGTAACCTGTGGGTGGAGGTCACAGGAAGGATGAGAAGAATGGAGAAGAATTGAGGACCGGCTCTAGAATCACATGTAATCAAGTCATGCCTGAGGTTGCTGGGAGTGATGAATTGGCTGCCCAGCAGACTGAAACTTCACTGATGAACCGAACAAAGCAAATAAACTAGACAAACTCGCCCATATATCATTAATAATAGTCCACAGACTGATCTGAGAACAGCGCTGGTGAAGATAGAGAGTGAAACAGCTAGTTAACATTCCACCCAACGCTTCGGTGCGCGGGATTCAACCCTGTTACCACCCCACGTGTTATTTACGAGCAGCCGGTCTAATGTGCATTCCCAAACCAGCGCTTATCCGAGCGCACCCGACTTTTAGCACGCCTCCATTACTCATAACTATGTGTGCGCAGCATTTGGAAAACTGCTAATGCTTCTCCACGAGCAGCATTGCCTTGTTTATTTATTTATTTATTTTCATTTATTGTTCCCCAAGTGTAATTCATTCCAGGAAAGGCTGTAAGCGGATATGATAAAGGTATCACCTAATTTATCTTTTTTTCTATCTTTTTTGTATTTTCATAACACATTCTTGCTAGAATAAACAATAGTATTGCTTACACACATAAAACATGTTGGCAAAGAATTCAGTACACAACCAAATGGCACCTCAGCTTCACATACGGTGAGACTTCACTTAGTGCAAACTTCAGATAAATGTCAAAAACTTTAGTCGGCCCCTCACGTGAGACCACAGCCTTGTCCACACTAATACATTTTAGTTAGAAAACATATCTTTTTCTCCCTGTTTAATCCTATTGTCCACACTATGTTAGCTTTTGTCAATGAAAATTAAGCTTTTTAAAGGAAAACACCACCATTTACAATTTTACTATGTTCTTACCTCAACTTAGATGAATTAATACATACACATCTTTTTTCAATGCATGCACTTTTAATCTTTGTACAACACCTCATGAATGTGTTAGCATTTAGCCTAGCCCCATTCATTCCTATGGCTCCAAACAGGGGTGAATTTAGAAGCCACCAAACACGTCCATGTTTCCTCTATTTAAAGACTCTTACATGAGTAGTTACAAGAGTAAGTATGGTGCCACAAAATAAAACTTTTGTTTGGAGCCATAGGAATGAATGGCGCTAGGCTAAATGCTAACACATTCAAGAAGCGCAGTACAAAGATTAAAAGTGCATGCATTGAAAAAAGATAGGTATGTATTAATTCATCTAAGTTGAGGTAATAACATAGTAAAATATTGAAAAACGGTGGTGTTTTCCTTGCTGTCCAAGAAAAAACGAACTGTATCGACTGTTGTCTTAAGACAGGGAAAGCTAAATAGGGTTTTCTTCTCCTTAACATCCAAAAACACACTTCTTTTGTCGAACTATCTTGCAAAAAAATATTGTCGCGTGCTATGCAGTGATAGCCTACCGGTGACTTCTACACGACGGAGCAATGCTAATGCGCGTTCTCGCTCTCCCTTGACGTGCAGGGCCAGCGTGTTTTTCTGGGGGTAAAGGCCCATAAAAGGACTATGGGGTCAATCAGTCGTAACGGATACCCCCATTTTAAAAAAACTTTCCGAAAACTTGTAGGAAAAAGGAGGCGTGAGTTTGGCTCAGAAATACTCTGTTACAAGCTCAACTGCTTTTTTGACACTTTTCTTAGCATGAGAACTACAACTCTTAAACTGTGTTAATAAGTCAGAATGCATGAAATAGCATAAAACCACCCCTTTAAAGAGTAATGTAGTTCGTACATACTTCAGAATGCATTTCTTTAACTCTTTCCCGCCAGCCTTTAATGTGTAATAAAAGAAAATGTTTAAAAGTTTAATGCCTTCCAGAAAATGTTCTTCTTTAACTCTTTCCCCGCCATTGACGAGATATCTCGTCAATTAAGAGAAAACGCTTCCCCGCCAATGACGAGATATTCCGTCTTTCCGCAATACCGCTATTATCCACCAGGTGGCGCCCTTCCGCAACTTTTTAAACCCGGAAGTATTGCCCTATGGCATACTGCTGCATGTCCGTGTCTGTTTTAAAGATCGCTCTGAATATGATCTCTATGAAAAGTCCGTCATAAAAATGGAATTATCTCTGCTTTTTGCTCAAAATATGGTGTTTTTGCAAAAACCTACCCATATTCAAAAGCTGATTGCAAAAGAACCACTAAAGGTAGGATGAAACGTTTTTTTTTGTTTGAAAGCAGAGGGTCTGTTCTTTCATTTGGTATATTGTATGTTTATATATTTAAAGAAGAACATTTTCTGGAAGGCATTAAACTTTGGTGAAAATCATGAAAAATGCTGGCGCTGGCTGGCAACTTTTTTTAAAAACGCTGGCGGTGAAAGAGTTAAATATATAAACATACAATATATCAAATAAAAGAAAAGACTCTCTGCTTTCAGAGATCCTACCTTCATTAGTTTTCTTTTATTACCCCTCAAACATGGGTAGGTTTCTTCACAAAATACCAAATTTTTAGCAAAAAGCTGAGATAATTGCGTTTTTGTGAAGGACTTTTGTTAGAAATCTGATTCAGAGGAATGATCAAAACATTCACTGAAGTTGAACTGTTTGACCTGAGGGGTTGCTTCTGGGTTTTATAAGTTGGGTTAGAGCGCCATCTGGTGGACAATAGCAGAAATACCAACTGCCAAAAAAACTTGTCATTGGCCGGGAAGCGGCTTTCTCTTAATTGACTAGTTAACTCATCAATGGTGGGGAAAGAGTTAAAAGAGACAAAATGTTTACTCTGTTGTGGTTCGAAGAAAATTAGGCGTCTTAGGTTGTTTTCACATATGTTGGTGCGCACCGTGGTGCGGCCTCGGAGCGCACCAAAATACATTGTATCATTTTTCAGTTAGTGCGGTCCGTGTTCACATATATATATTTTTTACTTTACTCGAAATGCCGCACCGTACACCATGTGATCTCTGACAGCTCTTACCGTCTCATGACCACCCCCACGTTTCCACGACAACCAGCTTGACAGGGAGAGCGCAGCTATCAAGATGTGGAGATAAACATTGTACGTCTTTGCGAAGTTTCTTTGCTTTAACGCGAAATTGCATAGCTGTTCTATTAAAGCCTTTCTCACGGAGCCGTTTGCTAAAAGCCCGTAATGTCACTATTTGTGTGTGGAGGACAGCTATGCATTTATAAAATCATCAGCTCAAACGTAAAGGAGACAGCGAATCTCTATGCAACGGACCAGGATTGGCTTGTTTGTTGTTAACCCACAATATAACACCCGGCTCACGTCACAACGAAAGCCCAGTGGCTCAAACATGTGGAGAACTTCCTGTATTTGGTTCGGCCCGAGGTCCAGCAGTGTTCACACCACAGGTGGGTCGCCCCAGAGTTCGGCAACAGCCGTTCCGAGACCACCTGTTTAGAGCGGTCTCGGAGCGGTCGTTTAGTGCGCACCCGAGTGCGGCTGTTGTGTTCACACTGACCCAAACGCACCGTACTCGGAGCGACACGTCATTTGGGCCGACCTAAACAGTGTATATGTGAAAACACACTTACATTTTCTCGTGTATAGTACATGGACTTAAGCGTTTCAGACATTTTGGTGGGGATGAGCAACTTTCGGAAAATGCTAGTGGAGGAGGAGCATTATGTACGTAGCTTATGCGAGACTAGAGTACGGCAGAAGTAAAAAAAAAACTAATAATGAGATAAGTAAGTTAATATTTCACTTAAAGACAGAATACAGCAAATGCCAAAGCCAATACAGATGAAGATAATGATCCCAGATTCATAATGAAGCCCTAATGACCTTCAAGCTGAGTTAATGAGAGTTTGTGGATTACTGATGGAGAACACAGTAGCGAATGGAGAGAGAGAGAGAGAGAGAGAGAGAGAGAGAGAGAGAGAGAGAGAGAGAGAGAGAGAGAGAGAGAGAGAGAGAGAGAGAGAGAGAGAGAGAGAGAGAGAGAGAGAGAGAGAGAGAGAGAGAGAGAGAGAGAGAGAGAGAGAGAGAGAGAGAGAGAGAGAGAGAGAGAGAGAGAGAGAGAGAGAGACTTTGACTTTTGATCCCCTTTATTACAAAAACGAGGTTCAATTAAATATTAAATAGAGTTAAGAGCATTGTAGTTAAAAAAAACAACTATGCAAAATAACAAAATACAATAGCAACAACAACAAGATATCTCAGTTAAATGTACATTTGCAAACAACCATTGATGTCAGTTTCACATATGCACTGATTGAATCCCCAGATATAATTAAAAGTCTCTAGGTCTTTAACCAGGTTATAATAGGCATATTCCACTTTTAACCTTGATTTAATTAAACCTTTTAGAATTGCCATCACATCAGTTGACCCATCATTATTAATCTTACTTTTGCGTGAGACCCAAATTCCCATTTTTGCTTGGCCAAATAAAAAGTTAAGTAAAACATGGATCTGTTTTCTGTTCTTATTATATTTTGGCCCATAAATGAAAAGTGTAGGTGAAAATGTCTCTCCTAAAACTGCACACCATTCTTCCAATTGAGAAAGCAATGGCCCAAGCCTCCCACATTGAAAAAATAAATGAAAAACAGTTTCAGTAGTTCCGCAAAACGGACAACCCTCCTGTACTTGGGGATCAATGTGTGCTCTATGTCTGTTTGTAGCTATTAACCCATGCACAATTCTCCACTGAAGGTCTCCAGACCTTTTTTCAATTGGAGGTTTGTACAGGGTCCTCCAGCTACCTTTGGGGGAAGAACCTGGTCCTAAGAACTCCTGCCATTTCGATTCCTTTATCCCTTCCAGGCTACGAATGTGTGAAACTTTCACACAAGTGATGTACAGTGCCTTTTTCCCTGCTTGGCTAAAAAGGTCCAGTTCAGGTATTTTAAAAGTCAGCAAGGCCCCCTCTTTTTCTTCAAAATCTTCTATGGCAGGGGATATCCTTAGTTCAGGGAAAACAGAACTCATATCCTCATGAGTAGCATCCAATGAGCACTTAAAATCCGCTGATAAACAATCCTGGATCTCCTTCACCAGCCTTTGCACCAGACGAATTGATCTGAACCCAAGCTTAGATGCCAAGATTTCAGCCGTCATCCACCCTTCCGATGTCAATAAATGTCCAATTTTTGTGATTTCTGCAGAAACTAGAGCATTCTTCATTGAGGATGTTTTTAAAATCTCTAAGTCAAAAATAGAATTGTTCAGCAAAGGTTCTTCTTTAGACCAAAGTCCTTGCAACTCCATAGTGTCTCTTGTGATACTTAACGTCCTCCAGGCTTTCAGCACTGAATAGTAAAAAGAAGTCAGTCCAGACAAGTTAGCGTTTTGTATATCCATAAGAAAGAAATGTTTGTCTAGCCCCATTCCTCCTGCTCTCCTGAGGAGGCCACAAGCAACTCCAGACCAGCTTACATCTGTTCCATATAGAAGTCTTTTAGCTGTTTGGAGTCTGAAGGTCTTTATTCTACTTCTGATATCCACTAATCCATGTCCACCTTCTTGTCTAGGCAAAAACAACACAGGTGCTTTTACCCAGTGCTGTCCAGTCCAGAAAAAGTCTATTAAACGTTTCTGAATTCTTGATACCAAGTCTTCAGGCGGTTCCAGGATGATCATTTTATGCCATAGGGATGAGGCTATAAGGTTGTTGCAGACCAAAGCTCTTCCCCTATACGATAACTGGGGTAGCAGCCAAAGCCAGTGAGACAATCGAGCACACACCTTCTCCACCAAGCCCTCCCAATTCTGTCTCATATAGTCCTCCTTCCCTAAAAACACCCCTAAATACTTAAAACCAGCTCTTCCCCATTGTAAGTTACCTGGAAGGTTTGGAATATTGTGGTCTAAACCACACCACAAAGCGGCACTTTTGGCCCAGTTTACTTTGGCAGAAGAAGCTTTCCCATAATTCACTAAAATCTCTTTTACAACCTGAACATCCTTATCATTTCTTAAAACAACAGAAATATCATCGGCATATGCTGAAACTTTTATACAGTCATTAGAGCTTAACTCTTGCACCTTCAATCCCATTAATTTCTCTCTTAATTTGCATAGAAGAGGTTCAATAGCTAAACTGTAAAGCTGACCAGAGAGTGGGCACCCTTGTCGTATTCCCCTCTGCACCTTAACAGGGACACTAAGGCCACCTGCTATCTTTACCATACATGTGGCCTCATTGTACAACAACTTTACCATATTTATAAAATTCTCCCCAAAAACCAAAAGCCTCCAATACTTTAAAAAGATACTCATGATCTACGCGATCAAAGGCTTTTTCTTGGTCGAGTGATAAAATTCCCACATTAATATTGTTACCCAAAGCATAATCAATCACATCACGCATTAAATGCAAATTGTCAGAGATACATCTGTCTTTTATACAATAGGACTGATCCTTATGTATAAGTTTATACAGTATTTTGTTTAGTCTATTAGCGAGACACTTTGATAAAAGTTTATATTCGGAACACAGAATAGCCACAGGTCTCCAGCTCTTTAACAATGTAAGATCACCTTTTTTCGGTAGTAAAGTCAAGATTGCCCGTTGGCAACTTTTAGGTAAAAAACCTGTACGGATACATTCCTGCAGCACTTCAAAGAGATCCGTTCCAATTATTGACCAAAAATGTTTATAAAACTCGCCAGG